>NC_061513.1:266829694-266875729 GCF_022539505.1 Lolium rigidum | reverse complement strand
CGCAATATTATCACCATCTATACCACCTGTGTTTTACTATCTCTTCGCCGAACTAGTGCACCTATACATCTGACAAGTGTATTAGGTGTGTTGGGGACACAAGAGACTTCTTGCTTTGTGGTTGTAGGGTTGCTTGAGAGGGATATCTTTGACCTCTTCCGCCCTGAGTTCGATAAACCTTGGGTGATCCACTTAAGGGAAAACTTGCTGCTGTTCTACAAACCTCTGCTCTTGGAGGCCCAACCCTGTCTACAGGAAAAGAAGCGTGAGTAGACATCAGGCGGCGCCTCCAACCTTGGAGCGCTGTTGCGGATGCCGCGGATGATGTTGTCGAGGGTGCGCCCCGGAACACCCCAGAATTGGGCGCGCCCGTCCTTGTTCCAGCTGTTCGGCCTGCCGATGAGGCCGATGGTGTTGCGCATCTCGACGTCGTACTTGGCCTTGAAGTACGTGGCCCACCAGTCGGCGTTGTCCTTGGCCGCCCAGGTCGGATCCGCCCGCTCCTCGGCGCTGAGTTGAGCCCGCCGGGCCTTGATGCCGTCCCTCCATTGCTCCGTGCCCGGCTTCGGCGGCGGCGGGATGGCAATGCCGTTCAGGGCCATCTTCCAGCCGCCGCTGCTTGGCAGGCGCATGTCCGGCGGGACAGGATATCCGGCGTGGTACAACGCCCACGCCTCCTTCATGGTTAGGCTGTCGCGGCCAAAGCCGTTCGCCGCGGCGATCTTGCGGGAGGACGAGGTCGAAATTGTTTGGAGCGGCGAGGAGAAGATCTGGGGGGCGGCGATGAGAAGGTTTGGGAGCGGTGAGAGATTGGGTCGAACCGCAGGGCATCTTAATGTACAGCGCGGCAGCGGGTGGTTGCACACAATAACGCCGACGCGGACGGCCACACGGTCATGCACGCCGAGACGCGTCCATGCGTCGCCTGGGAAAACAGGGACGCCATTAACGTCGCTTGACCAAAGGTAGGCGACGGGGTTTTAGCCTTCCGAGACGCTGACGCGTCAGGCCCGCGTCGCTTCGCCTCGCTTTTCGTTGTGTCCGGCGTGCCCGGTGTGTCCCCTGTGGGACAGAGACGGGCTCGGGGTGCCGGACATCTTATTGGGCCGCGTCTGACAAAAATCGTCTTTAGGAGACGCGGCTGGAACCGTTTTTTTTTCGACGCGTCTAAAATACTTTTTGGAGATGCGAGTGGAGATGCTCTAAATGTGCTCGCCTCCCTAGTGTGAGCTCCACACATGGAGTTTCGGTAAATTGTTTTCATTAGACTAAGTTTGTACTAGGCAGAAATATCATTCCGAGTTTCTTCCTGATTCAATACAATTTCGTGCATGATGTGAAGGGATCTCCTACCATACCGTGCAGCTAGCTAATCGGTGTGACGAACTGCTTGTGTTAGGGCATCTCCAATGGGAGCGTCCGTTTGCGTCTGCCGTGACCGAAACTGGCACCACCTCCAGCGGGAGGACGCAAAGTGACCGGGTTGTTCGCGGAGACGTAAACCTGGCTCAAATATGCGCCTCGGATGTGTCTCTGCGGACGCTGCGCGGACACGAAAGTGTCCGCTCGCGTCTGTCGGACATTTTGTCTGACCCGCCTGGCAGTGACCCAGCGTCGATGCGTCTTCTCCGCCAGTACTGGCACCGAGGCATCACTTCGGCAGTCTGCGGCCGCGTAAATGGTGATTCCTCGCGTGGCGCGCGGCCGTCGCCTACCTCTGCACACGTAGTAATGGCGATACCATGCATGGCCCGGCCGTCGCCCTGCGTCCGACCTATATAAACAGGGGCGCGAGCATCTCATCTCCTCCCTAGTAAACCCTAGCCGCCGCTGCCGTAGCGCCGCTTCCGCTCAGCCTCCAGCAGATCTAGCATGAGCAGCGTCGGACACGGCAAGGCTGCCGCGCCTCCACCTCCACCTTCACCTCCCACTCCACCTCCCCGGCCTCGAGCTCCGGCGAGGATTTCGACTCCGAAGACAGCACCGACCTTCTCCACCCGGTCAGGGACGCTGCGGCCCTGGCTGAAGCGGAGAAGGAAGCAGAGGAGGAGCGGGCGGCCCATGCGGCGGTCAACGCCGAGCTGGAACAGCGCAGGCTAGCGGCCGCCGCAGGCGCAGAGGACTCCGACTCCGAGATATCTTGGTCTTCCGATGATCCTGATGCGCCTACGCCGGAGGAGAGGGCGGCTGAGCAGAGGGCTATCGTCGAGTCTTACAAGACGCTCAAAGACGACGGCGCGAACGCGAGGCTGGAATAGTGCTTGCAAGAGGACGCGGCGGGGCACCTGCGCCATAGCAGCCGCACGGGAAGGGTCGGAGAAGCAGGCGATGGAGCGACGCAACGACGGGGCCGGCCCGTCCGGAAGCAAGTAGTCTAGGTTTCTAGATCTACATTGTATAGTTTTTATGAATTTAAATCTACTACTTTTTATATTTTAAATATGTTGCAAATCTAAAAATGAGTCGCCCCGGTGGGAGCACACCCAGACGCAAACGGACGCGCGGATAAAATATATCCGCAGGGCGACGCAAACGGACGCTCACAACCACTTTTGGACGTCCGAAATGCGTCGTCCCGTTGGAGATGCCCTTAAAACATATAGCCTAGGCTTTTCAAAAGTTCAGATTTTAGACAAGAAACGTCAGGTACTAGCTAGACTACATGGAGTAGATGTTGTACACTTCTGAAAAGAGATGCAATGGAGAATTGGAGATGTACAATCTGATGTGCAGATGTGCTTTCCTCGACATACGGATTTGTTCCTTGATGTTACGGCAGAAGGTGTACTGATACACATTGACACATATAGCAAGCATCAGCAGAAAGATACTAGTCTTCCTTAATAGGCTTCCTCTTGTCAGTATGTCACGGTCTACAAATTAACGCTAGTTTGCTTTTTTTTTTTCTTTTAGCTGATACACACATTTGACATACATATACATGGAGAAGCGTACCAAGTTCTGAGTGTACACACATTGTCACATAGTCCGGATTTTATGCATACACCATTACACCTACGAGGTGACAAATAATGTGGTTTGTAAACAAACCGCCGGTTAAGAACTGGAGATAAAACGAGCTGCGATGTAATCGGTACAACAAGCATCAGCAGAAAGTACTACAACATCTGATGAGCGGCAGCTAATACTACTAGATATTACAGTACCATAAGGCGCTTGCTAGTTAACGCCAGCAGATAATAGATATTATCAAAAGATGCTGCCGCAAGCTAGGCTGTAAGCGAGATGGATCGAGGTATTACACTTGTTCACACAGAAGGACCAAACCAACTTTGAGCCTACATGGATCGAGCTACCACCTCTTGGAAACGAGTTCATCCAAAAGGACCAACCTAAATAATCCTACATGGATCGAGCTTCCACTTTTCCAAGTTCATATGTCAGATGCAGAACCGGGCCTTCAAGCATTGCCGGTGGTCTTCTTCCCAAAGAAGACATCGGTGAGGACGGTCTTGGACTGCAGCGACGCCTTCAGAATCTCCAGACCCTGCAATGTTTATACGGATGCTCACAGCTTACATTGATTAAAAAAGGAAGGAACCGAAATTAATATGGCAGTCTGACAGAGCAAGTAACCATTAAGCAAATAAGCAATGTACCTCCTTGTAGCCGATCTGCACGATCTTCTCCTGGAGAGCGCCGAGGTCCTTGACGGCGAAGGCGTTGAGCAGCGTGATGCTAGAGATGGAGGACATGGGCGTCACGGCGAGGTCGTCCATCACCGTGTACGTCACGATGCCCTGCACGAATCCTTTGCCGCTGGCGACGGGCGCCGCCTGCGCCGCCACCTGGCACCCGGAATCGGCTGACGGCACGAGCGTCAATTCCGTGGTCATCTGGGACTTGCATGACGGACAGGTGGTGCCGTATGCGTACGTGATGTAAGCACGGCAACTGTTCCGCCAATTGCTGAATGAACCTCTGCAGCTGCCGTATCCGCTGCTGTAACAGCAACACTGCTTGAAGCATATGTAGAACTTTTTGGGCTGTGGAGACGGCGGCGGCGGCGGCAAGCCCAACAGGGAGCTTTTGTTGCTGACCGCCGCGGAGAAGACGGTGGGGTGGAGGAGCGCGTCCTTGGCGGCGCCGGCCTGGACGTAGGTGGCGTCGAGCTTCTCGACGCTGCCGTAGAGGCGGCCGACGCTGCCGACCATGGCTTCCTTCCCGAGCAGCTTGACGGCCGTGCCGACGGGCAGGGAGAGGAGGGAGAAGAGGAAGTCGACCACGTCCTTGCTCGCCTCCGCGAACAGCACGCGCCGGGCCTTGGTGTCGACGAGGAGCTTCATGCTCAGCGCGCTGCTCGTCGTGGTGGTGTTGGCTGCCATGGCAGAGCTCGGAGGTGAGGAGAAACAAATGGGCTTGGGTACTGCTCGAATCTTGACGTCCCGCGCCGTGAGTTTAAAAGGAAGGCGATGTGCTGGGTAGCTGGCTTGGATTGATTTGAGGTGACATGACGGGAGAGAGTGCATGAGAGCATATGGGCAGACGTGTGCCCAGAGCTAAACGATTCGTGATGGCAGATTTCTGACCGTAGTGATGCGGATTGACGGGAACGCACACGGCAGTCGACGGGCACGGCTAGCTAGGTCGAATTGACCAGCCACAAAGATGGCAGGAGGTCTCGGCGCGCCTGCCGCATATGTTCACGAGGCGTGCGTGTCCGGCGAGGAGATGTTGCAACTACTTCTGGTCTCTTTGGTTCAAAGATTTTTGAAGAATTTCGTAATAATCCACTGGAATTCTTCTATGGAGTGTCTTCTTAATTTACAGGATCCTGAAAACCTAGGAATGGAAAAAGGGAGGAGTACACTGTCATGCGCACCCCGACCCTAAGGATTTGGCATGCACCAAAGTTTATATGATTTTATCACAGGAAATCTATACCTAAGAGCATCTCCAGTCGCGTCCCCCAAACCGTCCCCCAAATCGCGCTGGATCGAGCGTTTGGGGGACGTGTTTTGTTCGTGCCGCGTTTGGGGACGTCGCTCCCCAGCCGCGTCCCCCAAACGCCGCCCCCAATCAGAAATTCAAATAGATGCATTCAAAAGAGATCGTTCCCGCCGATTCGTCGCGATCAGAGTAGCGGCGATCAAAGTACTGGGCGCGCGATCATATTACAGACCGGTGGTGCATGCAAATTAGAAGAAGGGGTTGGGCGACGGCGTCGTATCCCGAGTCGACGCAGGCCCGTCGAGCACGATGACCTCGTCGCGATCTGCCTGTTGCTGTGCATGGTGCGTCTGCTCCGTCGTCGACGCAGAGGCCGACGCAGGTGTAGCAGCGTCAGCCTGCTCTTGCTGTGCTGCCGCTGCCGCCGATGCCGCTGCCAGGTCCGTCGCGTCCGCCGCCGCCATTTTGGCTTCGATGTCGTCGAGGATCTGGCCTTTGAAGAAGTTGTGCGCCGCTCGCATCCGGGGAGACATTCCCTCTGTCGACGTTCTCAGCAGGGACATGTCGTCCCTGCGTTTCTTGAGCTCCAGCTTCTCCTCTTGCCTCTTGAGCAGCTCGGCCCACCTTTGGTCCGCCTTCTTGTCGCGGGAGATAAAGGTCGAGGAGACGTCGGCGAGGCATTTTGTGATCGACGCCTGCGTCTTCTCAGACGACGCAGCGTCGGCCAAGGCGGCCTTGGCAGCCTTGTTGCCGTAGGGACGCCCTGTCGAAGTTGCCAGCGGCGCGTCCAGATCAATGGCGTCCTTCCCCTTGGACAGCGACAAGCACGTCAACTGCCATTTCTCATTCATTTTGAGCTTGCCATAGCAATGCATGAGCACGAAAGACTTGTGACCTTCCGAGTTCTTCGAGTACAAATCCATGGCCTTATCAAACTAACCAAAGGAAGCAGAGTCATTTCATCGAACACAATGTAGGCGCTACGGATTATGGAAGAAAGAGTCGTACCGGCTTGGGCGACGTCGGCGCCGCTTTCGCCTCTGGTCTCTAAGTCCCGATGGTACCCATGGAAGGAGTTCACCGACGCCTGGATGATGGCCCATCGCGTCGACATTGCCTTCTGGCTCCTCTTCATTGTCACTTTGTTGTAGTCGCTGTTGATCAGCCTGCGCTCATCGAACTCGGCCTTGATCCTCGCCCAATATTTCCCGCTTTTTTGGTTGGCGCCGATGATGGAGTCATGGCTCACGGTCGCCCACGACTCGCATAGACAAAGATCTTCCAGAACCGTCCACTTCGGGCCTCGTGTGCCCGACGCCTTCTTCTTCTTCTTCGTCCTCACGCCGTCCGCGTCTACCTCCACGAGATCATCGTCACCGGCACCCTCGTCGTCCTCTTCCTCGCCGCCCTCTTCGTCCTCCTCGTCGTCCTCCACCCCGTCCTCTTCCTCGTCGTCCTCCTCCTCAACCCCATCGTCCTCCTCAGCACCGGCGCCGTCGTATTCGAGCGGACCCCTGCGGCCGGTGAAAGTGTTAGTTTTGGTTGAAGGAAGTAGGATTCCTGGGACATATCTTGTCTGCAGAAGGAATTGCCGTAGATCCCGCCAAGATCAAGACCGTTGCAGAATGGAAAGCCCCAACCACTCAGACCGAGGTCCGTGCATTTCTTGGATTAGCGGGATATTACCGCAGATTTGTTGATGGATTTTCAAGCATAGCAAGACCAATGACTCAACTGTTGAAGAAGGATAAGAAGTTTGAATGGACTGACAAATGTGAAGAGAGCTTTAAGAAGCTTAAGTCAAGATTAACCACAACCCCAATCCTAATCATGCCGGACATCACCAAGTCGTTTGACGTCTATTGCGACGCATCTAAGATTGGTCTTGGATGTGTGTTGATGCAAGAAGGCAAAGTGATATCTTATCTGTCTAGGCAACTGAAGCAACATGAGCAGAATTATCCAACCCATGACTTTGAGCTTGCAGCCGTAGTTTTAGCCTTGAAAGTTTGGCGTCATTACCTCATTGGTAATCGATGTGAGATCTATTCGGATCACAAGAGCCTGAAGTATATTTTCACTCAGAAGGAACTGAACATGAGGTAGAGAAGATGCATCGAATTGATTAAGGATTATGACCTAGAAATTCACTATCACCCCGTCAAGGCCAATGTGGTAGCGGATGCTTTGAGTAGACAGCCATGTCAGTTGAACTCAATGATCGCAGAAGAGCAACCTAGCCTATATCAAGAGTTTGAACAGTTTAGACTGGAGCTAGTTAGTGAAGGTACCTAGCAAGCATAGAGCTTCAGCCTACTTTGATTAGCCAGATCAAAGAAGCCTAGAAAGGAAATGCTAGTATCGACGGAATCAAGAGCCAAATAGTTGCAGGAAAGGCACCTGGATTCACCGAAGATGAAGAAGGAGTTCTTTGGTACAACGGACGTCTGTGTGTGCCATCAGATTCAGAGTTGAAGCAAGTTATCCTGAAGGAAACCCATGGTACCCTATACTCCATTCATCCCGGAGGAACCAAGATGTACCAAGACTTAAAGGAACAATTTTGGTGGCATGGAATGAAGAGAGAAATTGGAAGCTACATCGCCAAGTGTGATATTTGTCAGAGAGTCAAGGCGGAACATCAACGACCCGCAGGATTGCTCCAGCCACTGCAGATTCTGGAATGGAAGTGGGATTCTATAGGAATGGACTTCATCACTGGACTGCCCAAATCAAGTAAAGGAAATGATTCTATTTGGGTAGTGGTCGATAGATTAACCAAGGTAGCCCATTTCATCCCCGTCAAAACCACCTCTCAAGGCCAAAAGCTAGCAGAGTTATACATCTCCAGAATAGTCGCGCTGCACGGAACCCCAAAATCAATTGTGTCACATAGAGGATCCCAATTCACCTCAAGATTTTGGCAGAAAGTACATGAAGGACTAGGAACCCGGCTGAATTTCAGCACAGCGTACCACCCGCAGACTGATGGACAGACTGAAAGGGTCAACCAGATACTCGAAGACATGTTGAGAGCCTGCGTACAGAATACAGATCTAAGTGGGAAGACTACCTGCCTTACGCAAAATTCTCGTACAACAACAGTTACCAAGCCAGCTTGCAAATGGCCCCCTTTGAAGCCCTGTACGGAAGGAAGTGCCGTACTCCTCTGAATTGGTCGGAAGTCGGAGAGAGCCAAGTTTTTGGACCAGATGTTCTCCGAGAAGCTGAAAAAAGGTGCACAAGATCCGTGAATACCTCAAGACTGCCCAATCAAGACAGAAGAGTTACGCCGACAGGAGACGCCGAGAGATGACCTTCGAAATCGGAGATTTTGTATATCTCAAAGTATCACCCCTTAAAGGAATGCAGAGATTCCAGCTTAGAGGAAAGCTTGCACCCCGATATGTTGGACCCTTCAAAGTTCTGAGTCACCGAGGAGAAGTCTCCTATCAACTGGAATTGCCGGAAGAAATGTCGGCTGTGCATGACGTGTTTCACATCTCGTTACTCCGGAAATGTTTGGAAGTGCTCGAGAAGACCGAGGTTTTCAAGAACATCGATCACAGATCCGTGGATATCAACAAGGACTTGACGTATCGCGAAGTGCCTATTCGCATCTTGGAAGCAGTTTTCAGAACCACCCGCACCAGGAGTATCAAGTTCCTGAAGATTCAATGGAGCAACCATACCGAAAAAGAAGCCACTTGGGAGCGAGAAGACTACATGAGGACTGAATTCCCAGATCTCTTTAGTACCTAGTTTTTCTTTAAGATCTCGGGACGAGATCTTTTGTAAGGGGGAAGGGTTTGTAACATCCAAAATTTCAAATAAATGAAAGAAGGAGTTTCCAATATTCCAAAAATGAGAACCAACAAAAACTTTTTAGTAGCTCATGTGCTATGCATAGTACCCATGTTTAATTCTTGTGCTATTGCTATGATGATTGTGTGTGTGCTTAGCAATGATGCTAAAACCCTAACATATGATCCAATGATCAATAAGGGAGAAGGAAAAAGAAATAAGAAAAATCCAATTCAACACATACATGGGCTTATGGCCATTTTGCAAAACTTTGACCTAGTCCATAATGGCTTATGCCAATGCTTGTGAAACATTAATGGACCAATAACAAACACTATTGCATCAAAGAAACACAAATCAAAGCAAAGGAAAAATCAAATTTGAGCTACATATGATAATGGTCAAATCTGCCCCTAATAAAATGTTATCCACTTTGAGCCTTTCTATTAAGCAAATCTTAAACCAAGCCCTTCCAACTCTTTCCACCTCATCCAAGAGCATATCAAGGTGAGCACTTTTTGTGTTGACCACCATAGTTGACTCTGCCTCATTTGCTTAATATAAGAATGACAAGTGGCAACATTGAAACAAAAAGTAGATCCTACACATTTTGAAATTTCACCAACCAACTCAACTTTGCACACCACCACCACCATTATGCTCCAAACATTATTTAAATCAACTCCACCAAAATTCATTGAAAAATTTGAAAGTTTGCTTCATGCGGCCATTTGACCGAACACTTGGTGTGCACCATTGCTGCCAACTACATACATGCTTTTGTCCAGTGTGTTTTTGCCTAAACCATCGATCATATGTCACCATTAGTACCCCTGCCTACTCCTTGCACGATGCCAGGCCTGGAGACGCACTGGTTTGCACAAAATAATCAAGAACCAAGCCATGCCGTGCATGGCATGACACACACACATGCCATCTCTCTTTCTATTCATTTCCACCATGCACCACTGTGTCAAACCACCTCCTCTCACTCTCCTATGCATGCTAGACACCGTGGTTGACCGAAAAGGAGCACCACATGCGCCAGCACGAGGACGCCCAGTGACGTCCACGATGCGCCAGAGCGCGCCGCGACACGCACTGGACGCGCCAGAGCGTCGAAGCCGCACGTCAGCCCTGTCCTCTATCTGCTCCCTCCTCTCGCCCGTGCACTCGCCGTTGACCCTGCCACCGCCCAGACATGCCCATCGGCCCGCTCGATGCCTGTAGACGACGCCATCGTCGCTGACGTCCGCCGCGGTACCGTGCGCCTCCGTCACGCTCCAGCCCTCGTCACTGCTTGGTTTTCCCCGCCGTCAAGCGCTGCGTGACCGCACTGACCCCGCCAACTCGCCCGCATCATCGCCCGAGCCATGCCGCCCCTGTAGACGCGTCGCCATGATCGACCCTCTCCACAGAGCCGCGGCACCTCCAGCCGCTATAAAAGGGGGCACTCCCCTCTCAACCCCTTCACACCGCCAGCTTCCCCTCCTCTCACTCGACCTCTTCCACCCTCTCCACTGCATCATTGCCCACCAGAGCCACCCAATTACATCGTCGGAGCCCGTAGCGCCGCCGCAGAAGGAGGAGACGATTGGCGCCACCTCCAGCGACGCCGCTTGTACCTGGAGCCTCGTCGTCGACGACAACGTCCCTGCGCACCTCGCCGACGACCGCCGGAGCACCGGTGAGCTCCCCAACCCCCTGCCCATGCCGCCAGCACGCCCATCTCTCGCCGGAGATGGCGACGGCTGTGCACCGTTCGATCCAAGTCTAATCGTGCGTCCCAGACAGAGCGTACCCCTTCGCTGTTTAAGTGGCGCTGACAGTGGAGCCCATTGTCAGGTGGCCCACTCGCGCGAGACGCGTAGCTGGGCCGGCCCATTTTCTTTTCCCTCTCTGGCCTGTTTTGCGTTCCCGCGCAAGCCCACCGTTTGAATTCAAACATTTCGAATTTAATCAAATTCCTCACTGATGCCATGTTCAAAATTAAATAGAAATAAATCTACTGGGCCAAATTTAATAAATTTTATATATTTGGAAAGCTGAGAAAATTATCTAAACAACTATACTGGTCTCAACCCTAGATTCATAGTAGAATTAATGTGATAAAAATAACAAGGCAGGGCCTTTTCAAACTTCAAACATTTATTAAAAATCAACCGAACCTTCTTTTGAGCTGATTCCAACTCTCAAAAATCACAATTCATATTGTCTATCTGAATATATAAAAATATGACATGGTTGTTACATATGATCATGGTCTAGATTAAATAATGGCTATATGGTTGTTCAAAACTATTTATTAAATCATATGAGAGTTATTTCTCTCATTTAAATCATTTTCCCAAGTAATTCAACATGAGGTAGGGACCTTGGTCTATATTATCCCATGTGATATTATTTGGTGATATTAAATTGTTAATGAGATAGTATTAAATTGCATGAGGTATATTACCTCATTTAAATCATTTTCCCAAATGATGATTATGAAGTGTTGACCTTGGTCAACATGGGTTCATATATTATTATTTGAGGAGATTAAACCTTAACAAGATTCAATGAGAGGAAATTATTTCTCCAATGAACTAAATAGAAACCCTAATCAATATTTGTAATGAGAGGAAATTATTTTTCTTAAAAATAAAACAAAGTCAACCAACATGTTAATAATGTTCTGATGCTAGAATAGCTTGTGTGAACCAATTGTGTGCTTAGCTTAGCTCTTATGCTTTGTTTGGTGATTGTTACCTCGTATCCGTTTTTAGACGCTAGTACCGAGGAGTACCAGGAGGAGGAGGTCTACTTCCAGGAAGAAGAAGACCACTTTGATCAATACACCAACCAAGGCAAGCTAATATTATTGCAAGTGCAAAGCTCTAATAGAGCAAGGCACCCTTATCTACTACTTCATGCTTAATGATCTCGTCCCAAGTTTTTACTTTACAAGCTTTATTGATTTTGGTTTATCAAAGTTTACTTTTTGATTCATGATTCGCTTGGTCCAGGTATAAAGTAGAACAAGAGCATCAAATCTAGCCTAAAGAAATACAAGCTAGTTAGCACCCCTCATGACTAGTTGCTAGTGCTAACAAATAAAATTGACTACTCTAGATGGGAACATGTGAAATGAAATGACTTTGAAAGATTTTGAAGGTGAATGTGACTTGAATGACATGATGAATTTGGTAAAAAAACTGATGGTTGGGTTCGGATGCGATACCATTACAATTATTTAGTACCCCCACAATACATGATTATGGGTAGGGCTTAACTGGAAGTTTATGCACCTTAGTATGGGTTCCCTCTAAACACGCGTCATAGGGGTTATGCCGAGGCTGCCTCCGTTGACAGTGAAATGATGTGAAATGACGTGAAATGAGGTGAATGTCCGGCCCAAGCACTGTGCAGTTCCTAGGCTGACGGTTTGTCTTCACTGGGAGGCCAAGATCATGGGGAGAGGTGCCTATACTAGGGTATGTAAGTGAAAGGTTATGGTTGATGATCCGTGTACTGAGTTACGATTATTCAGGGTTATCCCTGACGGATGTAATCAAAAGTTGTGGCATAAGGGTACAACCTCTGCAGAGTGTAAACCTATTCGAATAGCCGTGTCCATGGTTACGGACGATTGGAAAGGCCATACTGTTCCGTTGTCAGATGTTTTCTTAAAAATGAATGATGAATTGAATGGTGAACTTGACTTGAATCACAACTGAGTTGTGGTAATGACACTAATGTTCCCACTTGAGTTAGTTAGGTGTGAAGGAAGTTTACAAGGATCAAGAGAGAAGGATGATATTACATGATCAAGAAGAGTTAAAAGCCTAAGCTTGGGGATGCCCCCGTGGTTCATCCCTGCATATTTCAAGAAGACTCAAGCGTCTAAGCTTGGGGATGCCCAAGGCATCCCCTTCTTCATCAAAAACTTATCAGGTCACCTCTAGTGAAACTATATTTTAATTCCGTCACATCTTATGTGCTTTACTTGGAGCATCTGTGTGTTTTTATTTTGCAACTGAAGAGTCTTTTACTAAATGCTTATGAACTAAAATTGGCTTTATGAAAATAAACCTAGAGCTTAGCATCCCCTTAATAAAATTGATAGTACTTACACTAGTATTAGTTTGCGAGTACTTTAAAAGTACTCACAGCTGTGTCCCTGGCTATTCAAATGGCCAGACTATGAAGAGGAGCAGCAGTACCAAGATGACAGCCAGCAGGACATCTACGACAACTAGGAGCCTCTTCTAACGTCAAGCGTTGCCTGTGGAATAGATAGTCCACTACTACTTCGCTTCCGCTACTTGTTATGTTTGTTGATCATTAGATCAACTATTTGTGTAATATTGGATCATGTGATCTATTATTGTAAGACGACTATGGTTTGTAATGAATGATGACTGTATGATATCAACTGTTATGTCTCGCAACAACAATCTTCCTGGGATTGCGATGTATGGCATAATAGGCATCTGGACTTAAAAATCCGGGTGTTGACTGATACGTCTCCAACGTATCTATAATTTCTTATGTTCCATGCTACTTTTATGACAATACTCACATGTTTTATACATACTTTACATCATTATTTTGCATTTTCCGGCACTAACCTATTAACAAGATGCCGAAGCGCCAGTTGCTGTTTTCAGCTGTTTTTGGTTTCAGAAATCATACAAAGGAAATATTCTCGGAATTGGATGAAATCAACGCCCAGGGTCTTATTTTTCCACGGAGCTTCCAGAAGACCGAAGAGCATACGAAGTGGGGCCACGAGGGGCCGACACCATAGGGCGGCACGGCCTGCATGGGGCCCGCGCCGGCCTATGGTGTGGGGCCCCTGTGCCTCCTCCAACGCTGCCCTTCCGCCTACTTATACCCTCCGTCGCGAAAACCCTATTACCGAGAGCCACGATACGGAAATACTTCCAGAGACGTCGCCGCCGCCAATCCCATCTCGGGGGATTCAGGAGATCGCCTCGGGCACCCTGCCGGAGAGGCTCTACATCACCGGAGGGCTCTACATCACCATGCCCGCCTCCGGATTGATGCGTGAGTAGTTCATCCTTGGACTATGGGTCCATAGCAGTAGCTAGTTGGTTGTCTTCTCCTCTTGTGCTATCATGTTTAGATCTTGTGAGCTGCCTAACATGATCAAGATCATCTATTTGTAATGGTACATGTTGTGTTTGGCGGGATCCGATGAATATAGAATATTATGTCAAGTTGATTATCAATCTATCATATATGTGTTGTTTTTGTTCTTGCATGCTCTCCGTTGCTAGTAGAGGCTCTGGCCAAATTGATACTTATAACTCCAAGAGGGAGTATTTATGCTCGATAGCGGGTTCATGGCTCCATTGAATCTGGGACAGTGACAGAAAGTTCTAAGGTTGTGGATGTGTTGTTGCTACTAGGGATAAAACATCGATGCTTTGTCTAAGGATATTTGTGTTGATTACATTACGCACCATACTTAATGAAATTGTCTGTTGTTTGCAACTTAATGCTTGGAAGGGGTGCGGATGCTAACCTGAAGGTGGACTATTTAGGCATAGATGCATGCTGGATGGCGGTCTATGTTCTTTGTCGTAATGCCACTGATTAAATCTCATAGTGATCATCATGATATGTATTGAATCTTTATTTGTCAATTGCCCACCTGTAATTTTTTCACCCAGCATGTTATTTATCTTATTGGAGAGACACCACTAGTGAACTGTGGACCCCGGTCCATTCTTTTACATCTGAAATACAATCTACTGCAATCTCTGTTCTTTGTTGTTCTTCGCAAACAAACATCATTCTCCACACCATACGTTTAATCCTTTGTTTTCAGCAAGCCGGTGGGATTGACAACCTCACTGTTATGTTGGGGCAAAGTATTTTGATTGTGTTGTGCAGGTTCCACGTTGGCGCCGGAATCCCTGGTGTTGCGCCGCACTACACTCCTCCACCAACAACCTTCACGTGGTCCTTGACTCCCTCTTGGTTCGATAACCTTGGTTTCTTTCCGAGGGAAAACTTCTCGCTGTACGCATCACACCTTCCTCTTGGGGTTCCCAAACGGACCTGTGCTTCACGCGTCATCAAGACCGTTTTTACAGCGCCGTTGCCGGGGAGATCAAGACACGCTGCAAGGGGAGTCTTCCACATCCAATCTCTTTACTTTGTTTTTGTCTTGCTTTACTTTATTTTATTTTATTTTATTGTCTTGTTTGCTCTATATTAAAAACACAAAAAAATTAGTTGTTTACTTTATTTCATTTGTCTTGTTTACTTGCTCTATATCAAAAACACAAAAAAATTAGTTACTTATCTTTACTTTATTCTATTTCCTTAGTTTACTTTTATTACTGCTACAATGGGTACTCCTGAAAATACTAAGTTGTGTGATTTCACTAGCAAAAATAATAATGATTTTATAAGTACTTCTATTGCTCCACCTGCTACTACAGCAGAATTCTATGAAATTAAACACCGCTTTCTTGAATCTTGTTATGAGAGAGCAATTTTACTGGTGTTAGTAATGATGATGCTGCTTGCCCATCTTAATAATTTTGTTGAACTTTGTGAAATGCAAAAGTATAAGGATATAGATGGTGATATTATAAAACTGAAATTGTTTCCTTTCTCATTAAGAGGAAGAGCTAAAGATTGGTTGCTTTCTTTGCCTAAGAATAGTATTGATTCATGGACTAAATGTAAAGATGCTTTTATTGGTAAATATTATCCCCCTACTAAGATTATATCTTTGAGAAGTAGCATTATGAATTTTAAGCAATTTGATAATGAACATGTTTCTCAAGCATGGGAGAGAATGAAATCTTTGGTAAAGAATTGCCCTACCCATGGACTAACTCCTTGGATGATCATCCAAACCTTTTATGCAGGATTGAATTTTTCCTCAAGGAACCTATTGGATTCAGCTGCTGGAGGAACTTTTATGTCCATCACCTTAGGCGCCGCAACAAAGCTTCTTGATGATATGATGATCAATTACTCTGAGTGGCATACTGAAAGAACTCCTCAAGGTAAGAAGGTAAATTCTGTTGAAGAAACCTCTTCTTTGGGTGATAAGATTGATGTTATTATGTCTATGCTTGTTAATGGTAGATCTCATGTTGATCCTAATAATGTTCCTTTAGCTTCATTGGTTGCTCAAGAAGAGCATGTTGATGTGAATTTCATTAAGAATAATAATTTTAACAACAATGCTTATAGGAATAATTATGGTAACAACAACTATAGGCCATATCCTTCTAATAATGGTAGTGGTTATGGTAGATATGTTTTGCCTAGTGAGGAAAGGATACTGAAAATTGAAAGAACCACTAAGAGCTTTATGCAATCACAATATGAGCAAAATCAATTGTTTACTAAAACTATGAATAAACAATCTGCCTTGTTGAAAAATATAGGAAATCAACTTGAAAATTTGAATGTGAAAATTTCTGGTTTGCAAACTAAACTTTCAAATGCTGAAAATCGAATCTCATATATGTCTGAATCACAATCTTCTTTAATTAATAAAATGGCTGCTAAACCGGAGGATAATGATAAAAAAATTCTTGCTAAAACAAATGCCATCCAAGTTCGCATTAATGATAATATTAGAATGTTAGCTGAATTGCATGCTAGGTGGGATAGAGAAGAAAAAGAAAAACTTGCTAAAGAGAATAAGATAACTAAAGTCTGGACTATTACCACCACTAGTAATGTTGATTCTTCACATGTTGCTAAACCTCCTACTATCAATGGTAAAATAATTGGTGTTGGCAATGTTTCTACTCCTAGTACAAAGCGTGCAAAATTGCCTGAAGCTGCTGAAAACTGTTTGTGATAATAGTGCTGAAATTTTTCAGAATGCTGTAGATCATAATGGTTTAGATTTTGATGATTGTCATATTACTGAAGTTATTAAGTTCCTAGAAAAACTTGCTAGAAGTCCTAATGCTAGTGCTATAAATTTAGCCTTTACAAAACATATTACAAATGCTCTCATTAAAGCTAGGGAAGAGAAATTAAAACGTGAAGCTTCTATTCCTAGGAAGTTGGAAGATGGTTGGGAGCCCATCATTAAGATGAAATTCAATGATTTTGAGTGTAATGTTTTATGTGATCTTGGTGCAAGTATTTCTGTTATGCCTAAGAAAGTTTATGATATGCTTGACTTGCCACCACTGAAAAATTGTTATTTGGATGTTAATCTTGCTGATAATTCTGTAAAGAAACCTTTGGGGAGGATTGATAATGTTCGCATTACGGTTAACAATAACCTTGTCCCCGTTGATTTTGTTGTCTTGGATATTGAATGCAATGCATCTTGTCCTATTGTCTTGGGATGACCCTTTCTTCGAACTGTTGGTGCTGTTATTGATATGAAAGAAGGAAATATTAAGTATCAATTTCCTCTCAAGAAAGGTATGGAACACTTCCCTAAGAGAATGAAGTTGCCTTTTGATTCTATTATTAGAACAAATTATGATGTTGATGCTTCTTCTCTTGATAATACTTGATTTGCACTTTACGTGCCTAGGCGAAAGGCGTTAAAGAAAAGCACTTCTTGGGAGATAACCCATGTTTTTATTTTACTACTTGTATTGTTGAGTCTTGGAAGTTGTTACTACTGTAGCAACCTCTCCTTATCATGTTTTTGTGCCAAGTACGGTCTCTATGGTAAAGTTGATGCTAGATTTGGATTCTTGCGCGAGAAACAGTTTCTGTATGCGTCACGAATTTGCGTAGATCTCTCTGTAGAAAAATCAAAAAAATCTGCCAATTTAGTGCGTGATCCAAAGATATGTACACAACTTTCATTAGTTTTGAGTTTTTCCGTTTGAGCAAGTTAAGTGCCTCTGGAAAATTCGTCTTTACGGACTGTTCTGTTTTGACAGATTCTGCCTTTTGTTTCGCATTGCCTCTTTTGCTATGTTGAATGGATTTCTTTGTTCCATTAACTTTCAGTAGCTTTGTGCAATGTCCAGAAGTGTTAAGAATGATTATGTCACCTCTGAATATGTGAATTTTTGATTATGAACAAACCCTCTAATGAGTTTGCTTTAAGTTTGGTGTGGAGGAAGTTTTCAAGGGTCAAGAGAAGAGGATGATACAATATGATCAAGAAGAGTGAAAAGTCTAAGCTTGGGGATGCCCCTGTGGTTCATCCCTGCATATTTTAATAAGACCCAAGCATCTAAGCTTGTGGATGCCCAAGGCATCCCCTTCTTCATCGACAACTTATCAGGTCACTTCTAGTGAAACTATATTTTTATTCCATCACATCGTATGTTCTTTACTTGGAGCGTCTGTTTGCTTTTATTTTTGTTTTGGTTTGAATAAAGTTGGATCCCACCATCCTTGTATTGGAGATATTACGCTCCGCTTTTTCATTTGAACACTTGTGTTCTTAGTTATTCTTTAATGTTCATGGCGAAGGCTGAAAATTGCTCCGTTGATTGCTATTTGGTTGGAATCAGAAAATGCTTCAGAAAATGTTCATGGTTAAGCAACACGAAGAGCCGGGAGGCTCCCAAGGCCGCTTAGTGGACCCTGGCACCTCGCGTCGTCCCGCAAGTCTTCCAGCCACGTCCTGGCGGTTGCTAGGGCGTGCCACCTGACCTAGACCCGATCAGGAAGGTGTTAGATTGCTTCGATTGTTCCTGCATGGTAGACACGTAAACATCAAATACGAGCCCTATCGGCTCTCAGGTTGCCTTGTGGATCGGCTCAAAGAGCCGATCGCCCCATGGTTCACATTGGATTTGCAATGACATGGGGATCCTGCTTGATCAAAACAAAGCTAAACCGATCTACGACAGTTTAGGGTTTTCACCGCATAACCGGAACGTCCTACGTGTGATCGGGCCTAGCGAGATACGGAAGATGATGCAAACTACTCCTACAAGAGGCCTAAAAACCAACATAACGTTAATTCCCGGAACATCCCTTGTAGGAACGGTAAACAACACCTAACGCACTACCGGATCATCCGACCCCAGCATAAGGCCTAACTATGCAAATATTAAACTAATCCTTGCGGAACAAGGAGCAACTATAATGGATCGGATCTACTAAGTAACAAACAAGCAAGATGCTTCCCTTACACCCAGATAGGTGTAAGGGCAGCTAGGTGTCGAGGGACGGCATTGCCACGCAGATATGCACGAGAAAGCATCAATGCAAGCCCCTAAACACCTAATGATAAGTAGTGTTGCTCGCCATCAACAACGCTTCGGCACGAGCAGCACAAGGTAGACGAATAAACGTGTCTTGCCTAGATCGCGAGATGCGATCTAGGCAGACACGATGCTTACCGGAAGAAACCCTCGAAGGAAGGGGTGGCGATGCGCCTGATTTGTGTTTGTTGTGAACGTGATTGTCCTCCTTTCTCGATAACCCTAGATACATATTTATAGTCCAAGGGACTTTCTAATTGAGGCGTGCACCTAACCGTGCACGGGCCAGACTATATCTGTTAATTCTAAACACGATACGATCTACTATATACAGATACACGGGCAATTTAGCCCAAACTCTTAGCGCAAGGCCGCTTCAAAGATGCTCCTCGTGTAATCTTCAAAGTCCATCTTCACTTACAGCCCATCTCCTGATTTGGCCAAAATCTGGTGATAACACATGCCCCCCTGGTTTTGGTAATGATAATTTTAAAACCATCTGTTTTTTCCTTCGAGGGGTCATGTCGTGGCAGAGCAGAACCGTCGCAGTATTCTTCATCATGACGTCTTTCCTTCTCAACTTCTCTGCACGATTTGACAGTTTTGGCACCACGTCCTCGAAAACTGCTTGAGCATTAAATCTCTGCTATATCCCCTTTTATTTAGCCACTTTTCATAATTCCCTTCTTCATCTCCTTCGCACTAGCCCTCCAAAAGCCCTCCTCTGCCACCATGTCTTCTTCTTCTTCCTCCTCTGCTGCATCAAGCCTCTCTGTCCAATCCTCCCCCCTCCGAGAGCCGACGCCAGAGTGGGACCCGCAAGAGGCCCATGCGGCCAACATCCGCCGCGCCATTGCCGACGGGGAAGAGTCGAGCCACGACTTCTCCGTCTGGTCGGAGGACGACAAGTCCTCGGCCGATGGGGAAAGCGACCTCCGATTCCTTGCATACGGGGAATCGGAAGAGGAGAGCGACGACGACCGCCTCTCCTGGTGCGATTTCACCTCCTCCGAGGAGGTGAAGGAAGAAGAAGAGGAGGAGGACAGCACCTCCTCCGACGAGCCGCCGGCCAAGCGCCTCTGCCCTTGGCCGGGCAACCTTAGTGACTTTGACAGCGACGAAGACGACGCTGGCGAGGACGATGAGGACAACGAGAGCCCTCCAGGTGGTCGCGGCAACAGCAACGACGAGCCCGCCGGAAGCACTGATAGCGGCGGCGACAGCGATGACGAGGGCAGCAATGGCCCATAGATAGGATCCCTAGAATAGGGTCAGTAGTAGTAGGAGGGGCAATGCATCCCCCTGGGCCTTCCTTTTGAGAGCAATCAGCTCTTTTCATGTAAGAAATCTGATTATCAATGAAGAAATCTCCCCAATTTGACTCTGCCGATTCCTTGCAAGTTGATTTAGCCGATCCTCCCTTGTATTGACTTTGCCGATGGCAACGCATCGGTCTTAAATCTTGGAAATCCAAGTCCCCTGAGCTTAATGTTAGCTTTAATCGGCAAGACTCCAGAATTGATGTCTTCAGGAGAACTCTAGCACCATTGCTGAAAATCTTGATCGCCTACAACTCTCCTCGCGATGCTTTGTCTGTTTGCAACAGCAAACTGGCCCAAAGCCTATCAATTATGATGGCTCCCTCTTCAAATTGGTGGATCTAGCTCCTCAGAGCAAAGAACCTCTAGGGCGAGCTGCCCCCCGAGCCTCAGTCAAGGCGAGGATAAAAGTGTACCAACCGAATGGGCCATCATCGGCTTCCCAACTGTAGTACAGCATCAGCCGATTCTGACCAAATCGGCTTTCAATAGCAGAGAACCTTCAGGGTTAGCTGCCCCCTCGAGCCACTCCAGCTTTTCATCAAAACAGGGCATGACCAGCAGCTCTCTTGAACTAAGAAGCCTCAAACGTAGTGGCCCTTGAACTCTTCCTAGCTCCATTCTTGCGTCTTGCTGCTGATCTTGAAGATTTGTTAACGGAGCCATCCACAATTCCACTGAGGAACTCCTCCAGTAGAGCCTTGCTACATAACTCGATGACTGCTCCATTAGGCTTCTGCTTGTAACAGTTGTATCCCTTGAGTCGATGGCCTTGCATCGGCTTTTAGTTCTTAAGTCGATGTCTACGCATCGGCTGTGCCCAAATTTTTTGTATTTTCAATTTTTTATATATGGCCGATTTATTTATGCATCGGCCCCCCATACTTGAGCTGCTCTGCTGGGTAGTTGACGTCCACTCCAAGCTTCGTATCCTCGTGTCTCATCCCTCTATGTGCCCCCCGAGCCGATTCTGTCAAGTACTTGATGGTATCAGCTCTTCAGGCATCTGTCAGATCAACACTGAACACAGACAAAACGCATGTTGAGGATAATTTTGGCCGATTGCAGGAATCGGCCTCCCTTTTCATTGCAATGCTTCGTGAAGGTTTAGCACTTCTTGGTTTCCCACTGTAGCTACGTGGCATGCTGGAGATAAGATCCTTTGCTTTCCATTTTTTTGAGGGCCGATCGCAGGGATCGGCCTTGCCACGTACGTCCAATGTCTTGGTCCTGCTACTCTGTCCGGATCACGGATACCATGTTTGTATCAGCCGATGCCTCTGCATCGGCATCAGCCGATGCCTGTGCATCGGCTTTCGTCTGTTTGGGGCGCCATACCTTCTTGGGTGGGCGCGCCTTTGCCTCCAATGTTTGCTGAATTTTCACGGCCAGATCGGGCTGTGCCTTCCTTAACGAGTACAGGTACTGTGCCTCGGCTTCTTCCAGGTTTCGCAGCCGCTGCACCCTACGCTTCTGAGAATGGCTGAGTCCATCAGGGCACCACCTTGGTCGGTGATACCTATCTTCTTCTCCATCTGACTCCTCAAAGTCTTCTTCTTGAGATGACTCAGCTTGTTTATTATGTGGTGGGAGAGGCCCTAGGCGCTCGAACACTGAGACTTCACTTGTCCTCCTCCTTTGTTGCTTGCATTCTGGGCAGTTCTCGATTGTCGGCAATCGGCTCATTCCTGAGTCCCAGCAATGTTTGAAGAAAGGACAGTCCCAGTGCTTATCCACGTCATCTTGCTCCCTTGACCTCCCTCTAGCGTGACGCTCGTACCCGTCGTTGTTTCTGTCGTGCTGACGATACCTC
This sequence comes from Lolium rigidum, assembly GCF_022539505.1. Lineage (NCBI taxonomy): Eukaryota > Viridiplantae > Streptophyta > Magnoliopsida > Poales > Poaceae > Lolium > Lolium rigidum. The sequence goes on along the minus strand of NC_061513.1, from coordinate 266,853,704 downwards.
CTGTCTGCAACAGACCGACGATATCTTTCATCGTCTTCGTCGTAGCGCCGACGTCGGTCATACTGCTGCTCATATTTGTTGAGGAGATGCACGGAGAGTGGGTGTTGATACCGTATGCTTCTCACCTCCTCCTCGGTTAGGTATCGTCTGTCATCATCCTGGGGCCGGTCGCGTGGAACGGCCTCCTCTTTGTCTTTGCCACGAGAGTGGCTGCTCTCTGCTTTGTCCGTGCTATGGCGGCGCACAAGTCCTGCCATGTTGATGTCAAAAGAGAACCCTGGCTCCCTTATAGAGTGGCTGAGATCCACCATATTGACGCCAGGAGACGAACGTGTGCCTCCTTTGACCTTGATGCCGTGCGAACGGGTTTTCGCAAAGGAGCTGATGAGCTCGGCTTCACAGATGGCCTTCAGCTCATCGTATTTCTTCTCGTGCTCCGCAGGGAGATCCTCGTATGTGATCTGTTCCTCTGCCATCTCGGATGTCGGTGTTGACGGGGATGTTGCAGAAGATGTCCCACCGGGCGTGCCAGAATGTGTTACCTGCCAAAACCCACCGGCGGGCAATGGTTAAGCAACACGAAGAGCCGGGAGGCTCCCAAGGCCGCTTAGTGGACCACGGCACCTCGCGTCGTCCCGCAAGTCTTCCGGCCACGTCTACGGCGGTTGCTAGGGCGTGCCACCTGACCTAGACCCGATCAGGAAGGTGTTAGATTGCTTCGATTGTTCCTGCATGGTAGACACGTAAACATCAAATACGAGCCCTATCGGCTCTCAGGTTGCCCTGTGGATCGGCTCAAAGAGCCGATCGCCCCATGGTTCACGTTGGATTTGCAATGACATGGGGATCTGCTTGATCAAAACAAAGCTAAACCGATCTACGATAGTTTAGGGTTTTCACCGCATAACCGGAACGTCCTACGTGTGATCGGGCCTAGCAGATACGGAAGATGATGCAAACTACTCCTACAAGAGGCCTAAAAACCAACATAACGTTAATTCCCGGAACATCCCTTGTAGGAACGGTAAACAACACCTAACGCACTACCGGATCATCCGACCCCAGCATAAGGCCTAACTATGCAGATATTAAACTAATCCTTGCGGAACAAGGAGCAACTATAACGGATCGGATCTACTAAGTAACGAACAAGCAAGATGCTGCCCTTACACCCGGATAGGTGTAAGGGCAGCTAGATGTCGAGGGACGGCATTGCCACGCAGATATGCACGAGAAAGCATCAATGCAAGCCCTAAACACCTAATGATAAGTAGTGCTGCTCGCCATCAACAACGCTTCGGCACGAGCAGCACAAGGTAGACGAATAAACGTGTGCTTGCCTAGATCGCGAGATGCGATCTAGGCGGCATGATGCTTACCGGAAGAAACCCTCGAAGGAAGGGGTGGCGATGCGCCTGATTTGTGTTTGTTGTGAACGTGATTGTCCTCCTTTCTCGATAACCCTAGATACATATTTATAGTCCAAGGGACTTTCTAATTGAGGCGTGCACCTAACCATGCACGGGCCAGACTCTATCTGTTAATTCTAAACACGATACGATCTACTATATTACAGATACACGGGAAATTTAGCCCAAACTCTAAGCGCAAGGCCGCTTCAAAGATGCTCCTCGTGTAATCTTCAAAGTCCATCTTCACTTACGGCCCATCTCCTGATTTGGCCAAAATCTGGTGATAACAGCTTCATATGGTTTTGAATAACTTGATACTTGGCAATTGTTTTGAGATCTCATAGATCATGTTTAAGCTCTTGCATCATGTAGTTTAATCTATTAGTGGAGAACTACCATAGAGCTTGTTGAAATTTGGTTTGCATGATTGGTCTCTCTAAGGTCTAGATATTTTTTGGTAAAAGTGTTTGAACAACAAGGAAGACAGTGTAGAGTCTTATAATGCTTGCAATATGTTCTTGTGTAAGTTTTGTTGTACCTGTTCATACTTGTGTTTGCTTCAAACAACCTTGCTAGCCTAAGCCTTGTGCGAGAGGAAATGCTTCTCGTGCATCCAAACATCTTGAGCCAAAACCCATGCCATTTGTGTCCACCATATCTACCTACTATGTGGTATTTTTACGCCATTCCAAAGTAAATTACTTGAGTGCTACCTTTAAAATTTCATTCCTTTATCTTTGCAATATATATCTCATGGGAAAAATAGCTTAAAAACTATTGTGGTGATGAATATGTAGCTATGTGTTTTAGTTCTTATAAGTTGCTTGTTGAGCGGTAACCATGTTTCTGGGGACGCCATCAACTTTTTACACCTTTGTTGAATATCATGTGAGTTGCTATGCATGTTCGTCTTGTCTGAAGTAAGGGTGATTTATCATGATCAAATGGTTTGAGTATGTGTCGTCGTGGTGAATAGACAGATGCCATGGGATGGCTTAAGTTGGGGCCGAGTTGGACGCTAGAGGATTCGGGGGAGGGTTTTGGATCAGGTAGGATGAACTTCCGCGTGCTTTCCTCAAGAACTTGGCCAAGGCCAGAGGTTGAAGAAGAGAGACACAAGGACGAACTCCACTCAAGATCTTCTCTATTCCATGAACAACAAGGTTACAAGTTTCTGGTTACAAGGTAACTCTCATACATGCGTCTGCACCCGCGATAGGGGTGTGCCCCCTCTCCTTATATAGGGGAGAAGGTGGCTTATAGGGGAAGGAATCCTAATAAAACCTAATGGCATCTTTGAACAGACAAACTACTTTACAAAGCTACTATAATCATAGGTGACGCCGGTATCTTCTTTAAACAGGGAGGCTGATGTCCTCCGGTTGCTTTGGGCGCAACCTTCGTCTTTTACATCACGGCTTCGTATAAAGCCACTTTGCTTAGCTCATCTTTGTCTTCTAGCTCCTGCAGGAATCTTTGACCAGCTTTACGTATACCGGTAGTCCGGTATCTTCTTAGCTCATTCCGGCATGCCCCTCTTTGGGCATTCCATTATAGGTTCTCTTAGCCAAAAGCCTAAGTTCACAGTTCGGATTAAACTGTAAACCGGTATCTTGGTATGCCAAACCATCCGGTTTGGCCTGCCTTTGGCATACCGGGGGTCATCCCCCCAACATTAGTCCCCGAAGCTGGTATAGTCCGGTGGATTTTATCCGACGGGCCATGCCAGGTTCGTATCTCACAAGGTACCGGTTTAAACTTTCCGGCATGCAGATGAAGCTTTCCGGCTTCGTCGCCAAACTTCCTCTTTTTCTCCGGATTGCTCCGGCATCTTTGACATTAAACTCTCCCTCGGTGAAGTCGAGGATTTCTCGGGTTCTGTGCCTGTCAGAGACATGCGCACTGTACCTGTCGCGCCAGTGTCAGTGGTCACTTCCCTTCGACTCCCGCGCCAACATTAAATGTCCCGCACCGGATCCCACTGACCATTCCGGATCGGTGCGGCGACCGTGTGGCTTTTTAATTTTACCGCGTGTATCCGTGTGCCACGTGGCGGCCCACGAAGCGAACCACCGCGGCCCGGCGGTTTCCGGCCCATCTTCTCTTCTCTCTATTTAAGGGCGGAGCAGTTCATCTGCATCCCCTTCTTCGCATTCGCCCCCATTTCCAGAGCGCTTCGAGCCCTTCGCCCCTCGTTTCCTCGTCGCCGCCGGTCGCCGCCAGAGTGCTGCTCCCGACGAGCCTGCGTCGTCTCTCCGCTGCGCCGAGGCTTTTCTCCGTGCGGAGTTCCTGCGGTTCTTCTCCGCCACTGCTCCTTCGGGTTTTCCCCGGCGGACCTCGTCGCTCTCCGTCGCCAGCCCTCGTCGACGGCCAGGAGCTCACCATCTCCTCCGCGAACTTCTTCCTCGCGCCTCCTGCCGCCTCAGGTGAGCCACAATGCCTGTTTGCTTTCCTTTTCTCGCTTTCCAGATCTCGGGTTGGTAGGATATTTACTCTCCCTTTTCCTTCGGTTTTTCTCTTACTCGTAGATCTTCGCTCAAGAGTAGATCTTGGGAAAGCTGTTTTTTAGTAGGAACCGGTGTCTCTTCCATTCGTATGTCTAGTGACCTATATCTTTCCGACACATCCTCCGATAACCAAGACAAAGCTTCCGACGGCCTCTCCGCTGACATTCTCCGGATGGAAGCCGATTCCCGATCAAGCCAAGATGCCGGCAGCTATAGCCAGGCTTCCGGGTAGACCTTTCCGGCGTCACTCGTGGGGCATGGAAAGGCTCTGAGGTAACCCAGCACGAGATTGACTGGCTCTACCGGTCTAGAAGGATACCGGAAGGAGTATCTTGCCGGCGTCAGGGCGACGAGATCGAGCCGGATCTTGAAGACGGTGAGTTCGTCGTTTTTCTCGCCCACTTCGAGCACGGCTTCGGCTTTCCTGCCTCAGACTTCTTTCGCTGATTTCTTGACTTCTACCAACTTCAACCTCACCATCTTCCTGGCAATGCCATCTTCTATCTCTCTTGCTACGCAACCTTCATGGAGGCCTACATGGGTCTCCGCCCCACTCGCGAGACTTTCGCTCGTTTCTTTTCCCTTCGGATTAATTCCGTTCAGGGCAAGGATATTCCCAAGCCTAAACCTCCCGTTCAATGCGGGTCTTGTATCATCGGCTCCTGCCAGGGGAGCCCCTTCTTTAAGTTTGCCGGTCTTGACTCATGCCGGGCATGGGAAAGGACTTTTTTCTACGTGAAGAACACCGGCGCCGCAGATCTTATCAATCTGCCGGCTTTCAACCCGGCAGTTCCCACGAGGGCCAACTGGAGCTACAACCCGAAGGAAACACACATTCAGACCAACCGGATTATACGCTTCATGAAGCAACTAATGAAGGACACTGCCATCTGTTCGGATGACATTGTCCGGACTTTTATCTCATGCCGGGTGCTTCCCCTCAAGCGCCGGGCTCACAAAATGAGCAGATGTACGGCCCTGGCGATCCTACCAAGATCACCGGCCTCCCTCTCAGCAAAGAGGACGTAGTTCTCAAGGCTAGGCACATCTGCCAAACCGCCATGCCGCTGGATTGGGAGTGGGGCCTTCTGCCTCTCAGCTCCCTCAACCCTCCAACTGAAGAAGTAAGAGATTAGGCGATCAAGGTTGTGTTCCGGTATCTTTTCGATATATTACTAACTGTCTTTCTCTTCTTTTTCAGGCCAAGCAAAGCTTCCCTCACATCGAGGCGGAGAAGCGAGGCCCTTGCCGGAACCGGGCTCTGGACAAGGAGGACCCGGATCCTTACATCCACTGGACCGACCTCAAGATGGGCCGGACTCACACTTCACGCCCCGGTAACTTCTCCAACAAAGACTCCGGTTCGGACGACGATGTTGTCATACTTGAGGTATTTAGCCTTTTTGTTTCCTTACTGGTTATCTTTTTGTAGACACTCCCTCAGCCAGCACCGACCCGCAGGTCCACGAACACGCGGTTCCGCTGCAGGCCGAGGTCGGCCAGGAATTCCTGGAGAAGCTCACCTCCCAGGACAAGAAGAGAAAGGCACCGGAGCCTGAAGCCAGCCCCAGCGAGGTTCCTCCCGCCAAGCGCCCAAAGAAGCCTTCTAAGAGGCATTACAAGAGGCGGGAGATGCCGACGTCTGACGGGTAAGACTCCGCTTTTCCTTTTGCCGTTTTGCTGTTCCAACTTTCTTTTCCGGATGGTTTTTTCCAATTCTCTTTTTTCTATCTTTTTCAGCCCAGCGCTCAAGATTTCAAAGAGCGCTTCCGGTATTCCTCCGGAGACCTCCGAACACGCCACGAGGTCTTCGCCTCCTCCACGTCAAAGTCCGGTACCATCTGGTGCTGGCAACTCCCTCTGGGGGGCACTACAAGTGCGGGGCGCGCGGCCCCTAAATCGCCAGATCACCGCGCGGAGGATGACCTTGTCCCCTCTCCTGAAAACTAGGATACCGGCGCCAGCAACATCGGCGCCGATACTGAAGATGCCGGGCGGGCGGAAACTTTGCTTTCCACCGCCCCCAAGAAGAAAAAGAAGACCTCCGCTTCTTCCTCCTCTAGGTCTTTGCCGGAAACTTCCGCGCCGGCAAAGACCATGCCTGTGCCGGGCGCGCCTGATGCCCCCGCGCTGCCCAAGACTACCACTTTGCCCCCTCCGGCACGTCCAGCCGGAGGTTCCGGTGTGGCCAAGCCTCCAACACCGCCGTCAAGCCAAGAGCCCAATGTGGCCAAAACCAAGCCGGCGCCACCGCCTGAAGGCGCCAAGCTCCGCGTGCTGGAACCTTTCAAGGGGAAAGGAACGGCTCCCGGGTCGCAGTCCTTGGTGCTGCACACCGGCCCCGCCGCTATCGTGGCTGGAGAGAAAGCTACCCGCCTGCTGGGCCGGATTACAGAGCTGAAGCGCGAGGGCCGCCAGCTGGGGCATTTGCTTGATTATGCTGAAAAGTGGAATCAGGCAGATGTGTCCTCAGCTACACGCGGCCTGGGAAAGGACCGGCTTCCTGCCGTTGTCAAATTCCTTCACTGCGCGCTTAAGCCCCAAGAGCACTGAAGAGCACTTCATGCGGCTTAAGCGCGCAGTGAAGGAATTTGACAACGCGTGGCATGACGCCACCAGCAACGTGGTGATAAGCTTCACCAAATTCCAAACTTCTTTTTTATAACATGCCGGTTTTTACTCTTTCGAGATTGTATATCTTCCCAGTCCCCGAGTTTCGGTTTGAGAGCGCAGCTCTGAGCGCGAAACTTTCTTACCGAAAACCGGCATCCTTACACCTGCTTCTTTACTTAAACAGAGCACGGCGACCGCCCGGAGGCAACTCTTCGAGGAGCTTCTCTGGGAGCACCGGGATCTGGCGGAGGCTCACAGCCACTGCCAAGGTTTGTTTTCCTTGCACACTCGGCTTCTTTTTTATGCGAAGATTTTGCTTCGCAACACTTATAATTTTTTTCATAACAGCCATTCCGGAAGCCTCCATTGAGGCCCTCCAGACCCAGCTCGGCGCCCTCCAAGGTACTGTTCTTTTTCCGGCTGCTTTGCCTCTTTGTGCTTTACCGTTTACATTTTGTTAACATTTCCTTTTCCGGATTCCAGCTGAAAAGGAGCGGCTCATCCGGGAGCACCAGGAGGCTTTGGACGCCCAGAAGGATATCTCTAGGGAGCTCAAGGAGCAGGCTATCCAGGCCGGCCTCCGGCACGCTCAGGAGCTGGAGGACGCCAAAGCGGCGGCTGAGGCCAAGCTGGCGGAGGTGCTGGAGGATTCCAGCAACTCCGGCACGGTGCTGAGGGCGGAGCTGGAGGAGGAGAAGAAAGCGCGGAAGGCGGCGGAGCAACATATTGAGCTCATGACCACTGATCATAGGGAATATGATTGGCTGGTCATGCAGATTGACGCGCTGGCTCTCAGTAAGCCTCTGTCTTGTCCCTTTTTTCGCTTACAAGCTTTTTCTTTTCGAGAGCATATATGTGTCTTGTTTTCTTCCGGTAGATCATTTTCCGGTATCTTAACCTTATCCCTTTTTTCGTTCTTCTTGTAGAGCACTTCCCGGACTCCCAGACGCACGCTGTGAAGAAGGTGATGGACGACAGGGTGGCGCGAGAATTTGCCAATTTGGAAGCGCCTTGGGACGGGTACGACTATCTGGTCGCACTCTCCGCCCGAGTCCAGCATATGCGCTCAGTGGATCGGAGCCTTGCCGATCTTCCGGATGTCGCCATCCAAATCTGCAAGGTGTTGTGGCCTGAGGAGGCAATACCAGCCAACGTCACGCTCACCGCCAACCGGCTAAAGGAGGTAGGGCGCCGGATCCGCGAGTGGCAATGCTCAGCAGCCCGTGCCGGAGCAGACCATGCCTTGCGCATCGCATGCTCTTGGTACGAGGATCTCGACCTGGACTCCTTCCACAGCCTCCGCCGCGACGCTCCCACGGATACGGATCCGGTCCTCACCGCGAAGCGGAAGGATCGGGCCTACCAGATTGCTGAGTCCGCGCCGATTCGCACCTTCATCCCCCCTCCTCCTGGAGTCCAAGATTGGCTCAGCGACGAAGGAGAAGAGGAGGAAGATGAAGATGAGGATGCCGGAGACGCGCCCCCGGAAGCTGGCAATGCGCCCCCGGAAGCTCCAGAGGCCGGTGCTGCCCCTCCTGAAGCCCCTGCTGCCTAAGTGCTTTTATCCTGTCCCTGTTATACCTGATGCTTTGACAAAACCATGCTGGTTAAATTCTACCCCGAGATGCCGGGGTTTGAGATGTAATATAAAACTTAAGCTTCTGGTTGTGGTACAACTTATGCCGGTGTCTCTTTAACCGGTATGTTATTAAGTAAGATGGTTCGTTAACTTATTATATTGCCTTTGTTGTTTGCCTTTTTCTTGCACTGTGAAGATTCCGGAATCATTTCCGCATCCAATTCGATGCACACTTGGTTCTTTCCCTTTGCCTCTGCCTACCTCTTTTGGGCGTTTTGGCGTATGAGTTACAAAGTTCTTTTGCCAAGCGAACATTTTCTTCAACTTAGGAATAATTCGAAATTTTTCACAAAAAACCGGTTAAACCGAGGTTAGTTAAACTTTTCCGGACTGTTCGTTCCCACTTCTTCTTTCCGTAGTTCACGTGCTTAATTCCTACCGGGTTATCTTGCTTGCCATGAAGCCGGTTTGCGGACAGCAGCAGAGTCGAAGACTCCGGTAGGTTTAGCACGTTACTAAACCAGAAAGAAAAAATGTTCAACAAGCAACCGGTGAACGGAAAAAATAAACATATTACATGAAAATTTGATAGAGGCAGTCCCCAAGAAACATTCGAGGTGTCGGAGCCTTTTATTCATAGCATAAGGTACAAAAAGGAACTTCTTACAGTACAACTTCATGAGTAGAAAGGGCGCAACAATGCTATGTTCCATGGACGCTTGGTCTCATCTCCAGATTTGTCCGCCTTTCCTTCTTTCCATTCCTGTGCATCAATTAAGTAGTAGGCATCATTGTGCAGTGCTTTGCTTACAATGAATGGCCCTTCCCAAGGGGGTGAAAGTTTATGCCGGCCTTTAGTGCGTTGCACTAGGCGTAGCACCAAATCTCCTTCCCGGAAAACTCTCGGGTTAACCTTCCGGCTGTGATAGCGTCTGAGGTTTTGCTGGTAAATGGCTGTTCTTGCCAAGGCCAGTTCTCTTGCTTCTTCTAGCAAGTCCACATCATTTTCTCAGGCCTCCTTTACGTCTTGTTCGGTATAGAGTTGCACCCTTGGTGAATCATGGAGAATGTCGGTTGGTATTACCGCTTCTGCTCCGTAAACCATGAAGAATGGAGTGTAACCGGTTGACCGGTTTGGAGTCGTTCTTATGCTCCATAACACTGATGGTAGCTCATCGAGCCAACATCCCGGTGACTTTTCAAGTGGTTCAATGAGCCTTGGTTTTATGCCGGAAAGCACCAGCGCGTTGATTCTTTCAACTTGGCCATTGCCTTGTGGGTGTGCCACTGAGCACAAATCCAGCCGGATGTTGTTATCCTCACAGAATCGCTTGAATTCTCCTTGGGCAAAGTTCGAGCCGTTGTCAGTGATGATGCTGTGTGGGTATCCATACCGGAGAATGACATCTTTTAAGAACTTCACCACGGTATGCCCATCACATTTCGCGATAGGTTTTACTTCCAACCATTTGGTGAACTTATCCACCATGACCAAGATGTGGGTCATGTTTCCCCTTGCAGTTTTGAATGGGCCAACCATGTCCAGGCACCATACAGCAAATGGCCAGGTTAACGGTATAGTTTTTAATCCGGATGCTGGGGTATGGTTTTGCTTGGCGTATCTCTGGCACCCGTTGCATTTTCTCACCAAATCCTCAGCATTTTCTAAAGCAGTTGGCCAGTAGAAGCCATGCCGGAACACTTTTGCCACCAGCGCCCTTGACGACGCATGATGCCCACATTCTCCTTGGTGAATCTCCCTAAGCATCTCTTTTCCTTCTTCCGGTTCCACGCATCTTTGCAGGACACCGGTAACACTTCTCTTGTACACTTCGCCATTGATAAAAGTGTATGCTTTGGCTCTCCGTTGGATCCTTCTTGATTCGTTTTCGTCAACCGGCAAGGTGCCGTTGATCAGGAATTCCTTAATAGGTTTAACCCAGGATGGTGCTTCTCGAACCAGAAATACCGGTACGTCTATGTCCATGCTATCCACAAGCATTGCTTGTTCCGGTATGGGCGTCTCAGTCCTCGAGCTTATCGGAGCAGTCCCCGAGCTTTCCGGAGCAGTCCCCGGGTTTGCCGGAACAGTCCCCGAGCTTCCTTCGTCAACATCCATTGGTACCACATGCGACTCCGGTACAAAAATTGATTCCGATTCTGGACTTGGTTTGATTGATGGTGTTCTTAAGTGCGCCAAAGATATTCCGGGAGGAATTTCCTGCCTGGATGAGCCCAGCTTGGATAAAGCATCCGCGGCTTCATTTTCAGCCTGCGGCACATGATGAAACTCACAACCTTCGAAGAAACCGGCAATCTTTTGCACATGAAACCGGTATGAGGCCATGTTGGCATCTTTTGCATCCCAATCTCCATAACATTGCTGCACCACAAGATCTGAATCGCCATAGCAAATGATCCGGTGCGCACCGATTTCCTTTGCGACTTTCAGCCCATGGATTAGAGCCTCATACTCAGCGACATTGTTCGATGCCCTCAAATGTACTTGCAAAAAATACCGGAGATGATCTCCTTTTGGCGAGGTAAGTACCACACCGGCACCTAGCCCCTCTTTGAGTTTAGATCCGTCAAAGTGCATTTTACAGTATTCCATTTTATGCTCTGGTGGCTTGTACTGCATTTCCGCCCAATCGACTAGGAAATCAGCCAAAGCTTGTGATTTTATGGCATCTCTTCTTTCGTACACCGGCACGTATGGTGACAGCTGAATTGCCTAGTTGGCAATCCGGCCGCTGGCATCTTTGTTGCACATGATGTCTGAAATTGGTGCTTCACTCACCACTTTCATTGGATGCTCTTCAAAGTAATGTTTGAGCTTTGTGGCGGCCATGAACACGCCGTAGGTCATTTTTTGGAAGTGCGGGTAGTTTTGCTTTGAAGAGGAGAGCACCTCGCTCAGGTAGTATACCGGCCTCTGCACGGTTTTTCCTTCCTCATCTCGTTCTACCACAACCACAACACTTACCACCCGGTTTGTTGCCGCTATGTAAAGCAACATGGGTTCTCTTTCCAAAGGCGAGGCCAAGATTGGAGCCGTTGCAAGCATGGTTTTTAGCTCTTTAAACGCCGCGTCTGCCTGAGGGGTCCAGACGAAGGTATCAGATTTTTTCATCAAAGCATATAGCGGCAGGGCTTTTTCTCCCAACCTGCTTATGAACCGGCTTAGCGACGCCAAGCTTCCGGTAAACTTTTGCACATCTTTAAGTTCCTGCGGTATAGTCATTCTTTCTATTGCCCAGATTTTTACCGGATTTACTTCTATGCCCCGGATGATACAAGAAAACCAAGCAGTTTGCCGGCAGGGACACCGAAAGTGCATTTTGCCGGATTAAGCTTCATCCGGAACCTTCTTAGGTTGTCAAATGTTTGCCGGATGTCATCGATTAAGGTGTCTTTTACCTTTGTTTTTATCACGACATCGTCCACATAGACTTGCACGTTTCTACCGATTTGATCAAACAAGCATTTTTGCATACAGCGCTGGTACGTTGCACCAGCGTTGCGCAAACCAAAAGGCATAGTAACATAGCAATAAGCCCCGTGCGGGGTAATGAACACAATTTTTATTTGATCTTCCTTTTTCAGGGGAATCTGGTGGAAACCGGAATAAGCATCAAAGAAAGATAACAACTCACACCCAGTAGTAGAATCTATCACCTGATCGATCCGGGGCAGAGGGAAAGGATCTTTCGGGCAAGCTTTTTGAGGTTGGTGTAGTCGATGCACATGCGCCACACCTTTGGAGCTTTTGCCTCCAGGTTTTCTTCTTTCTTCTTTTCAACCATTACCGGATTGGCCAGCCACTCAGTATGTGTGACTTCCACGATGAAACCGGCAACAAGCAGCTTGGTGACTTCTTCTCCAATGATTTTTCTCCTGTCTTCAGCGAACCAGTGTAAAGGTTGCCGCACCGGCTTAGCATCCTTCCGGATGTTTAGAGAGTGCTCAGCCAGCTCCCTCGGAACACCTACCAAGTCATCAGTAGACCAGGCAAAGATATTCCGATTCTCACGGAGGAAGCTGACGAGCGCGCTTTCCTATGCTTGACTGAGGCCGGCACCGATACGAACGGTGCGCTCTGGGTAAGCCGGATCCAGCACAATGTCCTTTGTTTCATTCGTCGGCTTGAATGCCGGTGTGCCCAAGTTGCCACTCATTGCCGCTAAGCTCAGCTTTGAGGACTGAGCCAGCGCTACAGCAGTTTGTATCCTTCTCTTTTCCTCTGCTATTACCAGCGATTCGGCTAGGTTTGATTCGGCGGAAGCGGTTTCCATTGAGACTTTGTAGTTTCCCACCACAGTTAAGGGTCCACGAGGTGCCGGCATCTTCATCTTAAGATAAGCCGTATGGGTCGAGGCCATGAATGCCGCCAGTGCCGGTCTCCCCAGTAGTGCGTGGTAAGGACTGTCTAGGTCCACCACTTCGAACAGAACATTTTCCACTCAGCAATTGTCACGTCCTCCGAATGACACATCCACCCGGACTTTTCCTACCGGCGCACAGGATAGGCCGGGAACAATTCCATGGAATGTTGTGTGAGTTGGCTGTAGCATGTTTTCTGCTATGCCCAGTGTACGCATCGTATGCTTGTACATGATATTTATGCTGCTTCCGTTGTCTATCAGCACTTTGCTGAACTTGACTCGAGTTTCCGGCCCATACATGATTGGATCCACAACAAGAGCGTAACCAATTCGGCATGATTTTGGGGTGATCTTTGAACGACCAAGTGATTTCCTGATCTGACCACAGCATGTACTTGGGCACTGCTGGCATCACTGCATTTACCTCCATGGAACGGCGATGCATGCTTTGGCGGTCGGTTGGCTCAGTAACGAATACAACGCAGCACAAGTGCAGATCTTGGTAAACATTCCGGCCCAAAGGTGCCGGCGGTGGCGGTTGGCCATTGCCATCCTCCACCTGATGAACTTGCTGGTTCTGCTGAGGTTGTACCGGTATGGTGTTGGCTCCGGTTAGCGGTGGTGGTGGTGGTAACGGGTGCTGGTGCAACATGTCATGCGAGGGCTGCAGTATTGTGGAACAGCCTTGCGCTTGCGCATCTTTCACTGCGCCTCTCAGCATCAAGTGCTTGATCCATGAACAATCTTTCATCAAATGGTTCGCCGGCTTCGACGGATGTGGAGTATGAAGCTTACACGGTTGCTCCATTGCCGCTTCCATGGTGTACCTCATGTGTTCCTGCCAATCTTTTTTCTGTCCCCACTTTTCCTTCTCAACCCACTTCTTTTTAGGACCCGCCCACGGCTGCGATCCGGTTTTTTGCCTCTGGCTTCCGCTGGGGCAGGAATTTTCCTGCACCGCAGCTACTTGCTGTGGACCATACCTTCGATCCGGAAAATCTTCCCTTCTTTTGTTATGCTGGTTATCCCGGTGTTGATCTTGCCGGGGTTGGCTTGTTTGCGCCGGTTCAGCTTGCACTGTCGGTTGCATTGGGTCTCCCAACACATAGTTTTCCGCCACACGCATCATTTCAGCGAGTGTGCTTGGCATGTTTCTCTGTAGCCTTTGCCACAGTGGTGATCCTCTACGGCATCCTTGACTGAACCAAGCAATCGCTTGTGCTTCAATCACTCCTTCACATGTGTTTCTCATTGAGTTCCACCGGGTGGGATAGTCCCGGTCTGTTTCATTCGAGCGCTGCTGGCATAAAGCGAGCTGATGCGGCCTGTTTGGCCTCTTGTAGGTACTGCTGAAGTTGCTCACAAAGGCTTCCTCAAAGTCCAACCATCCATTTATGCTTCCTGCCGGCAAGTTGTTAAGCCAAATACGTGCAGGTCCCACTAGGAAGGACGGTATGATTCTTACGGCCCAACGCCGGTTTACTCCGCCACTAGCGACATAAACAGCTGTGACATAGTCTGCCAACCAGTCTTCCGGCTTAGTCGTGCCGTCATATGTTTTTGTATCTCGGGGCAATTGAAAATTGCGAACCGGTGGTTCTTCTCTCATGATCCACGGGCCAAAGCACTTAGGGCCAGGAGGACCTTCAGATTCGATCATCTCGGAAAGATGTACTCTATCCAGCCTGTGCCTCGCATCCTGGCCTGGCAAGCATCTTTCCCCCACACGTTCCCCCAAAGGGTTCCGGTAGGCTCTGACTCGTTCCACTTCAGAATCTCCTTCTTCATACCTTTCCGGTTCCGCGGCTCTTGCCTGCCGGTACCTTGGTGGTGGCATTTCCTCTTCAACGTATGCTGCCCTTGCAGCTCGATAATTTTGCCCGGTTTCGTGTCTACCGGCATGATTGTTTCCGGCATAACCGTTTCCGGCATAGCCATCGCCGGCATAGCCGTTTCCGGCATAACCGCGACCTGCTCCATAGCTTTTTCTTCTGGCATTGTGAGGCCCGGCTTTTTGTTTTCCGGCAAGAACCGGATCGTACACGGTCATTTGCCGCGCATTCATTTCTTTTTCTCTTCTTTTATCCGGATGGGGGGACGAGGCCTGCCCATGGGACTTGCTTCCGGCAACTTTCGTCGACCGAGCTGATTTTGACTCGAGCGCTGCCTTGTTCATTCTAGCAAGCTCATCATTTTGCGCCTGTATCACATCAAGAAACTCTCTAACTCTATCCTGTTGCTTTGCTAATGCATCTCCGGATAACGATTCACACATCTCCATAGCGGCCTTAGCAGCTTTTATAGTTTTATCCAGGCTACTGTACTTGGGTTTCTCTACGATGCTCACAGATGCAGAGGTACTTTTGCCGGCAAGAACTTCCCTACGCAGATCCTGATCTAGATTGCGAGCCTTAAGCCGGTTTTTCGGCATCCTAGCAGAATGTGCGCTAACTGAAGCAAAGCCATGGGCAGCGTTATACTCACGCAGGGTTAGGTTCAGCTCGCGCTGCGCCTGGATGATGTTTGCGCCGCCGGAAAGCAGCGCCTTGCGCGTAGCTTCCAGCTCCGCTTGAGCCTTTGCCGGGTCGATGTTGTGCGCGATGGGCGTCGCCAGCACGTTCATCGCCGCTTGGAGAGGAGTTTCCGGTGGTGCTGAGGATGCTCCCGCAGCGCCCATGTCGCGCTCCAGCGGTGGCTTGGCCGCACGGGTTGATGCCGCACGCCCAGCTCCTTCTTCTACAGCTTCTTTGCCGGTGCCGGCTGCACCAGCCATCATGACCTCCACGCTGCCGGCGGCGCGGCCAGCACATAGCCACCTTGGCGGATCCGGCGCCACCAGCACCGGCGAGAGGTACTGGCGCACAGGGACGGTACCGAAGTAGACGCAGTGGCTGCCGAACTCGATGATGCGGCCGTTCTGCGGGAACTTGCCGACGTTGGCGAAGCAGCCTGCGTTGTCGTTGATGAAATCCATGGAGTAGATGCGCTGCACGAGCGCTGACACGGTTCTCCGGCCATCGACGTCGAGGATGCCCGCCCGAATATGAACTCCAGCAAGCGCCTCTTTCTGCCCCACGGTGGGCGCCAACTGTCGTCGTGGCGAATAGACAGATGCCATGGGATGGCTTAAGTTGGGGCCGAGTTGGACGCTAGAGGATCCGGGGGAGGGTTTTGGATCAGGTAGGATGAACTTCCGGGTGCTTTCCTCAAGAACTTGGCCAAGGCCCGAGGTTGAAGAAGAGAGACACAAGGACGAACTCCACTCAAGATCTTCTCTATTCCATGAACAACAAGGTTACAAGTTTCTGGTTACAAGGTAACTCTCATACATGCGTCTGCACCCGCGATAGGGGTGTGCCCCCTCTCCTTATATAGGGGAGAAGGTGGCTTACAGGGGAAGGAATCCTAATAAACCCTAATGGCATCTTTGAACAGACAAACTACTTTACAAAGCTACTTTAATCATAGGTGACGCCGATATCTTCTTTAAACAGGGAGGCTGATGTCCTCCGGTTGCTTTGGGCGTCACCTTCGTCTTTTACGTCACGGCTTCGTATAAAGCCACTTTGCTTAGCTCATCTTTGTCTTCTAGCTCCTGCAGGAATCTTTGACCAGCTTTACGTATACCGGTAGTCCGGTATCTTCTTAGCTCATTCCGGCATGCCCCTCTTTGGGCATTCCGGTATAGGTTCTCTTAGCCAAAAGCCTAATTTCATAGTTCGGATTAAACTGTAAACCAGTATCTTGGTATGCCAAACCATTCGGTTTGGCCTGCCTTTGGCATACCGGGGGTCATCCCCCCAACAGTATGCATATGTTAGAGAAGAGCATTGGGCTGCTAACCAAAGCCATGTATCATGGTGGAAGTTTTCAGTTTGGACATTCATCCTCAATCTCTTATGAGAATATTTTTTGTTGTTGAATGCTTATGCATTAAAGAGGAGTCCATTATATGTTTTCTATGTTGTCCCGGTATGGATGTCCTAAGTTGAGATTATTAAAAAACGAGAAATCAAATGCGATTGATCTCCTTGGACCTTTGTACAGGCGGCATAGAGGTACCCCTTTGTGACACTTGGTTGAAACATAAGTTATGCAATGATAATCCATGTAAATCCAAGCTAATTAGGACAAGGTGCGGGCACTATTGGTATTCTATGCATGAGGTTTGCAACTTTTAGGAAGTATTATACATAACACATATGAATTATTACTACCGTTGACAAAATTGTTTCTATGTTTTCAAAATAAAAGCTCTAGCACAAAAATAGTAATCCATGCTTCCCTCTGCGAAGGGCCATTCTTTCACTTTATGTTGAGTCAATTTACCTACTTCTTTCTATCTTAGAAGCAAACACTTGTGTTAACTGTGTGCATTGATTCTTACATGTTTACTTATTGCACTTGTTATATTACTCTATGTTGACAATTATCCATGAGATATACATGTTACAAGTTGAAAGCAATTGCTGAAACTTAATCATCCTTTGTGTTGCTTCAATGCCTTCTACTTTGAATCTATTGCTTTATGAGTTAGCTCTTATGCAAGTCTTTTTGATACTTATCTTAAAAGTACTATTCATGAAAAGTTTTGCTATATGATTCAGTTTTTTAGTCATTATGTTTGTTAGCAATCTATTGCTTTGAATCACACCATTCATCTCATATGCTTTACAATAATGTTGATCAAGATTATGTTGGTAGCATGTCACTTCAGAAATTATTGTTGTTATCGTTTACCTACTCGAGGGCGAGTAGGAACTAAGCTTGGGGATGTTTTATACGTCTCCAACGTATCTATAATTTATTATGTTCCATGCTACTTTTATGATAATACTCACATATTTTATACATACTTTACATCATTATTATGTATTTTTGGGCACTAACCTATTAACAAGATGCCGAAGCGCCAGTTGCTGTTTTCTGCTGTTTTTGGTTTCAGAAATCCTACAAACGAAATATTCTCGGAATTGGACGAAATCAACGCCCAGGGTCTTATTTTTCCACGGAGCTTCCAGAAGACCGAAGAGCATACGACGTGGGGCCACGAGGGGTCGACACCATAG
The DNA here is from genome assembly GCF_022539505.1 of Lolium rigidum. NCBI lineage: Eukaryota > Viridiplantae > Streptophyta > Magnoliopsida > Poales > Poaceae > Lolium > Lolium rigidum. The sequence continues at coordinate 266,836,139 of NC_061513.1, read as the reverse complement.
GGCGGCGCGGCCTGCATGGGGCCCGCGCCGACCTATGGTGTGGGGCCCCTGTGCCCCCTCCAACGCTGCCCTTCCGCCTACTTATACCCTCCGTCGCGAAAACCCTATTACCGAGAGCCACGATACGGAAATACTTCCAAAGACGCCGCCGCCGCCAATCCCATCTCGGGGGATTCAGGAGATCGCCTCCGGCACCCTGCCGGAGAGGGGAATCATCACCGGAGGGCTCTACATCACCATGCCCGCCTCCGGATTGATGCGTGAGTAGTTCATCCTTGGACTATGGGTCCATAGCGGTAGCTAGATGGTTGTCTTCTCCTCTTGTGCTATCATGTTTAGATCTTGTGAGCTGCCTAACATGATCAAGATCATCTATTTGTAATGGTACATGTTGTGTTTGGCGGGATCCGATGAATATAGAATATTATGTCAAGTTGATTATCAATCTATCATATATGTGTTGTTTATGTTCTTGCATGCTCTCCGTTGCTAGTAGAGGCTCTGGACAAGTTGATACTTGTAACTCCAAGAGGGAGTATTTATGCTCGATAGTGGGTTCATGCCTCCATTGAATGCAGGACGGTGACGAGAAAGTTCTAAGGTTGTGGATGTCTTGTTGCTACTAGGGATAAAACATCGATGCTTTGTCTAAGGATATTTGTGTTGATTACATTACGCACCATACTTAATGCAATTGTCCGTTGTTTGCAACTTAATACTTGGAAGGGTGCGGATGCTAACTCTGAAGGTGGACTATTTAGGCATAGATGCATGCTGGATGGCGGTCTATGTTCTTTGTCGTAATGCCCTGATTAAATCTCATAGTGATCATCATGATATGTATTGAATCTTTATTTATCAATTGCCCACCTGTAATTTGTTCACCCAACATGTTATTTATCTTATTGGAGAGACACCACTAGTGAACTGTGGACCCCGGTCCATTCTTTTACATCTGAAATACAATCTACTGCAATCTCTGTTCTTTGTTGTTCTTCGCAAACAAACATCATTCTCCACACCATACGTTTAATCCTTTGTTTTTAGCAAGCCGGTGAAATTGACAACCTCACTGTTACGTTGGGGCAAAGTATTTTGATTGTGTTGTGCAGGTTCCACGTTGGCACCGGAATCCCTGGTGTTGCGCCGCACTACACTCCTCCACCAACAACCTTCACGTGGTCCTTGACTCCTACTGGTTCGCTAACCTTGGTTTCTTTCTGAGGGAAAACTTACTGCTGTGCGCATCACACCTTCCTCTTGGGGTTCCCAACGGACGTGTGCTTCACGCGCCATCATTGACAAGTGCCCTTCGTCGTGCGCCTGGTGATTGTCAAAAGCTTGATGAGATGGCGACGAACTACTACAACAAGGTCAAGTCTCTCGCTGACACGATGGCATCCATTGGGCAGCCTCTCACCAACTCCGAATTCACCTCCTACATCGTCAATGGTCTCGATGAGGAGTATGATGGCCTTGTTGAGGTGGTCAATGAACGCACTACTCTGATGATGGCTCATGAGCTCTACTCGCGCCTTCTTCTCACTGAACAGCGTGTGGAGGCGCGCCGTACTCAGTGTGGCCACGCTAGTTCTTCCGCGCATGCCGCCTACAAGGGTGGTCGGCCCTCCGCTCCGTCCCCTGCCTCGGGCAAGGTCGCGGCCGGCCCGCACCAACCTCCATCGCCGACCGGTGCGGATGTCCGTCCCAAGAAAGAGTGCCAATTATGTGGTTGTGAGGGTCATTGGCCGTCCAAGTGTCACCGCTGTTTTCAGCGGTCCTTCCTCGGTGTCGTGGTATCGTCATGACATATGCCATAGGGTGGCTAATCGAGGTGGTTCCTAGTGGTCTCACGGCGGTATCCGGAAGCGGGTATGGGCACGAGCGACACGGCGACGTACCCAGGTTCGAGGCCCTCCGATGGAGGTAACACCTCTACTCCTGCTATGAGTGTATATGATGTGTAACACAGTACAATGGTGCTCCTTGAGCTGTATCCGGCTGCTCTGAGGTGGACGAAGGTCTCTCTCTCTGAGCAGCTCTAAGACTAGTGAATGGTAACTGATTGATCGTCCCCCGCACGAGGGGGTAGCCCGGCTTATATAGGCGCCGGCACTTTACATATAAGTCCCTAGAGTCTAGTGGCCAGCATGGGCCGGCTTCGGCTCCCGTCCCTTCCCGAGGCGCTGACGCCAGGGAGCCGTTGAGCGTAGTGGCACGTCCCATCCGCCTGCTCTGGTCAGCGGCGTGGAGGTGCTGTCGCTGTCGCCATCATGCTCTGTAGCGCGTACGGCTCGACGTACGCCATGATGGCCTGTCTGGCGCGTGGCACTGCTGCTCTACAGTGCCCCGTACTTCACGGGAGATGAGGTCAGCGTGGACCTTTGAACCCGGCTCACCTACCCAGTTCCTTCCTGTGCAAGATTCGCCAGCCTCGAGTCGGTCTGAGGTACAAACCCCAGTCGGATATGGCTTGTAGAAGCCGGCCTAGCTACAGCATCGAAGGCCGCAGCCAGGCCGACCAGGACTTAGAGCCAGCCGGCTCCAGCCGGCTACTCCTCAGCCGGCCTTTGCCGCGAGCCGGCCACCCTCAAGCCGGCCTCTCCGCGTCCATTGCCCTACCCGGGGTCTTCCCCCCGACATTAGCCCCCGAAGCTGGCAAGGTCCTGCGTTAAGAAGGACCTAGGCAGGTTTCCCTGGCTTTGTATATCTTTCGCTTGTTTCGGGCGGCTCCCGGAGGGGCCAGCTGAGAATTTTCACTCAGCCGGCTGCGCCCTCATCCGGCTCGCCCCGTCCGGCTTCCACCAGCCGGACGTCTTTTTTGCTCCTGTTGTTTTCACTTTCTCTTAAGTGTTGAAGACGTTTCCGGCTTGTTGCCAGAATCTGGGGCCGGGTCGATTTTATCGTCCGGCTCCGGCTCGGGTGCAACGGCAACTCCGCCGCCTCGAGTCCCGCGCCCGACTTGACCGTTCTGACGGCTTCGTCAGCGCGGTCGTTTCGTATGGTCACATCATTGTCCCCTTCCGGATTTCCTGCGGTCGTGGGCGAAGTGGGGCGACCGTTTCTGGTAACTGCCGGCGTCGTGTGGGGCGGTTTCGGCGCAGTTAATCCCATCGTGGCCCACGATCGCCACGTGGCTGCGTAACGGGCGCGCGGGACGGCTATAAATGCCCCCCGCGCGGTACCGAGGCACCCTTCTTCCTCCTTGCGCCACTGCTTCCTCTCTCTCTCGTTCTCTTCGCTCGAACGTTTTCGCACGCCGTCGATCTTTCTCCGGCGACCTCCTGGCGAATCTCGGTGACCTTTCGCGGCCGGAGTCCTCCGTCGTTCGACAGCCATCCGCGCGCCAAGCCGGCGCCACGGGGCCCCGCGGCTCGACGCTACGTTCATCGCCGCCGCGCTCTCCTCCGGTGAGGAGCGGTTCCTCTTCTCCCTTTGATCTCAACTGGTCTTCTTCCTCCTCCTCTTCGTCCATGGCCTCCGCCAGCGGGTCCTGGAGGGGCTCGCTCATGAACGACGACGACATCGAGCGGGCTGGTGCGCCTCCGCCGGATTCCTCGGGAGGTGGTCACGCGAGCGCCCGGCGCGGGAGGTGGCGCCCAAGCCGGAGCCCGGTGAGCGCGTCGTCTTCGGCGCGCACCTCGACCGCGGGCTAGGTTTGCCGGCTTCGGCCTTCTTCCGCCGGTTTTGGACTTTTTCGGCTTGCAGCCCCACCATTTGCCGGCCAACGCGTGCGTCCTCCTTAGCTGCTATGTGGCTTTTATGGAGGGCTACGCCGGCTTGTGGCCGAACGTCGAGTTCTGGAGCCGGCTCTTTTACCTCAAGTCGCAGATGACTGAGGGCCGCCTGAGGACCTGCGGCTGCGCCTCCATATATCCCCGCGCCGGCTCGTTCTTCCCGAAGATACCGACTGTCGACTCGGTGAAGAACTGGCAGATGACGTTCTTCTACGTGAAGAATGCCAACCCAGCCTTCGACCGGATCAACCTGCCGGAGTTCGATCCGGCTCCTCCGACCACCCGGCTCAACTGGGGCCACAACGCCAAGTCGACGGATCCGGACGCGGAGGTCAACCTCCTCTGGGATTTCTTGGGGCAGTGCGTCAATGAGGGCCGGCTGAGCGCCGAGGACCTCCTCTGCACCTACATGGAACGCCGGGTGATCCCGCTCCAGCTCCGTGTCCACAAGATCGGGCTTATGTCCGGCCGGCTGGATCCGACCCGGACGTCGAGGATAGCGCTCACCAAGGCCCAAGTCGCTCGCCGGGTGAATAACATCACCAAGGCCAACATGCCGGAAGAGCTGGGCGTGGGGGATGCCGCCTACGACCGGGCCGCGCCGCTGAGCGGGTAAGTTGTATTTTTAGCTTGTGCCTTTCGGCTTGCGGCTGCGTGGCTCGCTTTTTACTCATCTGTTCTTGTTTTCTAGATCTTCCCCGCCAAGAGATCGAAGACGGCGACTTGGCGCGCAAGATCTGGACGGCGGATCTAGTGGATCCGGCTGACCAAGCCGACGACCAGGCCGGCGACCAAGCCGGTGATGACGACTTGCTGGCGGTGCCCGACCAGGGCGGCCAAGGGGAACACAACCCGCCGCCTTCGCCGGAGCAGTTGGAGGAGGAGGAGGCGGAGCCGGCCACGTCCACCACGGGGCCGGGACCGATCCGGGCGGTGCCTTTGCGCACAAGGCCGCCTGCCGCCTCGGCGACTTCCGCGCCGAAGAAGAAGCGGGCCGCCGGCGGGAGCACGGCCAGGCTGGAGGGCCGGGCCAAGAGACAGCGCCAAGGGCCCAAGAAGGTCCCCGAGATGGCCGGGTAAGTCCTTTTTGTTTTCTTTGTTGTTTGATTCCTTTTCTTTTCTTGCCTTATTTATCTTCCTTTGTTTGTTCGGCTAGGGCCGCCATCAAGTTCACCCAGGGCGGCAGCTCTGGGCCGGCTGCGCGTGTTGCGCCGCCGTTCCGCCGGCAGAGGGAGCCGACGCCGCCGCCTTCGACACGTGCACGCACGCCGCCTGTTGTCGTTGTGCCGCCCGTGGCTACGCCGCCTGTGGCTTCGCCGCCTCCCGCGGGGGCGTCTTCTTCTGCTGTGCCTCCTTCAGCGCCGAGCCAGGGCGCCCAAGGCGAGTCGGCCCAGAGGCCCACCATTGGCGACCTGTTTCCGCACCGCGCGCCGCTCTGGGGCCGGCTGCTGGAGCCGGCCAAGGTGTGCCACCGGCGGCAGGAGCTGGAGCTGGCGGAGCTGCGCCGCCTGAGGAGCCGGAGGTGGTTCCCACCGGGCCCGCCGTGCCGCCTCCGGCTTCGGAGCCGCAGCGGGAGGAGCCGGCGCGTGCTGAGGACGCCGACTCCCGGGCGTTAGTGAGATCGAAGGGCCCGGCGGTGCCGCAGCAGGGTCTGCACGTGGCCAAGGGCGCCCGGCTGGCGGCCGTGCCATCCGCCTCGGATTCCAGCTTCGGTTCGGCTGGCACCATGGAGAGGGCCTGGCACCAGGCGGACTCCAGCGAGATATACAACCGGGAGGGGCAGCCTGGCACGGCGCCCTTGAAGATGCTTTTCGCTGGCTACCGCGCCAGCATTAAGACCAAGGCCTCCGAGGCTCTGGCCCAGCTGAAGACGCTGGAAGAGGCTGACAAGGTAAGCGGCTCTTATCTTATCTTCTGCAATTTTACTGTTATCCTGGTAGCCCTCCGAGGCATGGGCCGGCTGCTCGGAGCCGGCCCAGGTTTCGCCTAAACGGTTGACTCTTTTTCAGGCGGTCGAGGAGCGCCGCACCGTCTTATACAACCAGGTGGTAACCAGCTACCACAAGGCCAAGGTTGAGCGGGCCGCCTTGGCTCGCGAGCTGGAAGCCGTCAAGGGTAAGCTCCTGTTTCTTTTGGCTCAATGTCTTTTTTCTTTTGTCTTTGTTGGCTGACACTTTTTTCGGCTGCCTTGCAGGTGAGGCCGCCAAGGTCCCGCAGCTGGAAGCGGATCTTCGAGTTGCTCGCGCTCAGTGCGCCGAGAGCGAGGAGGCGGGCCGCGCTGCAGCCGCCAAGCTCAAGGTGGCTGATGGGGAGTTGAGCGCGGCTGCGCTCGCTGGAGAAGAACCATCTCGCCGAGCTCACCTCCCTTAGGACAGCGGAGAAGGAGAAGGTGGATGATCTGAGCCGGCGGCTGGACGAGGTGGAGAAGCAACGGCTTGCGCTTCAGCAGGAAGTCACCGCCAAGTCCACAGAGCTGGCAGCCACTGCCAAGCATTGGACGGACCTGATTGGCGCAATCGATGTCGGTTTTTCGGGTGAGTTTATGTTTTCTTTCCCTTTGCCGGCTTTCGGCTGTCGGCTGCCAGCTTCCGCTGGTAACCGGCTGCAGAAATTTGTCTTTTTTCGCTATCTCCATCTTCGGGCTGGGGGCAATCGGCTCGTGCCGGCTGCCGCCAGTCTTTTTCTTATCCTTCGAAATCTCCATCTTC
>NC_061513.1:266710408-266829594 GCF_022539505.1 Lolium rigidum | reverse complement strand
TGATGTTACTTGATTTGCACTTTCTGCGCCTAGCTGAAAGGCGTTAAAGAAAAGCGCTTATGGGAGACAACCCATGTTTTTTACTACAGAAATTTTTTGTTTTGTTGAGTCTTGGAAGTTGTTTACTACTGTAGCAACCTCTCCTTATCATGTTTATGTGCCAAGTAAAGTTTCTATGTTATAGTTGATGTTATATTTGGGATCGCTGCGCAGAAACAGCATTGCTGTCTGTCACGAATCTGGGCACAGTTCTCTGTAGAAAATTCTAAAAAATCTGCCAATTTACGAGCGTGATCCTCAGATATGTACGTAACTTTCATTAGTTTTGAGTTTTTCCATTTGAGCAAGTCTGGTTCCAGCTTTAAATTCGTCTTTACGGACTGTTCTGTTTTTGACAGATTCTGCCTTTTATTTCGCATTGCCTCTTTTGCTATATTGGATTTATTTCTTTGATCCATTAATGTCCAGTAGCATTATGAAATGTCCAGAAGTGAAAATAATGATTGTGTCACCTCTGAATGTGTGAATTATTAATGATGCACTAACCCTCTAATGAGTTTGCTTGAAGTTTGGTGTGAAGGAAGTTTTCAAGGGTCAAGAGAGGAGAATGATATACTATGATCAAGAGGAGTGAAAGCTCTAAGCTTGGGGATGCCCCCGTGGTTCACCCCTGCATATTTTAAGAAGACTCAAGCGTCTAAGCTTGGGGATGCCCAAGGCATCCCTTCTTCATCGACAACATCATCAGGTTCCTCCCCTGAAACTATATTTTTATTCAGTCACATCTTGTGTTCTTTACTTGGAGCGTCGGTTTGTTTTTGTTTTTGTTTTGTTTGAATAAGATGGATCATAGCATTCACTTTGTGGGAGAGAGACACGCTCCGCTGTTGCATATGGACACATGCGTCCTTAGGCTTTACTCATAATGTTCAAGGCGAAGTTTCTTCTTCGTTAAATTGTTAAATGGTTGGAATTGGAAAATGCTACATGTAGTAATTCTAAAATGTCTTGGATAATGTGATACTTGGCAATTGTTGTGCTCATGTTTAAGCTCTTGCATCATATGCTTTGTACCTATTAATGAAGAAATACATAGAGCTTGCTAAAATTTGATTTGCATATTTGGTCTCTCTAAGGTCTAGATAATATCTAGTATTGAGTTTTGAACAACAAGGAAGACGGTGTAGAGTCTTATAATGTTTACAATATGTCTTTTATGTAAGTTTTGCTGCACCGGTTCATCCTTGAGTTTGCTTCAAATAACCTTGCTAGCCTAAACCTTGTATCGAGAGGGAATACTTCTCATGCATCCAAAATCCTTGAGCCAACCACTATGCCATTTGTGTCCACCATACCTACCTACTACATGGTATTTCTCCGCCATTCCAAAGTAAATTGCTTGAGTGCTACCTTTAAAATTCCATCATTCACCTTTGCAATATATAGCTCATGGGACAAAATAGCCTTAAAAACTATCGTAGTATTGAATATGTACTTATGCACTTTATATTTTATTAAGTTGCTTGTTGTGCGATAACCATGCTTCGGGGAACGCCATCAACTATCTTTGTTGAATATCATGTGAGTTGCTATGCATGTCCGTCTTGTCCGAGAGGATCTATCATTTTAGTGGTTGGAGCATGCAAAATTGTTAGAGAAGAACATTGGGCCGCTAACTAAAGCCATGAACCATGGTTGAAGTTTCAGTTTTGGACATATATCCTCAATCTCATATGAGAACAATAATCATTGCTACATGCTTATGCATTTAAGAGGAGTCCATTATCCGTTGTCCATGTTGTCCCGGTATGGATGTCTAAGTTGAGAATAATCAAAAGCGAGAAATCCAAAATGCGAGCATTCTCCTTAGACCTTTGTACAGAGCGGCATGGAGGTACCCCTTGTGACACTTGGTTGAAACATGGCATGCAAAGATCCGGTAGTCCAAGTTAAGTAGGACGAGGTGCGGACACTATTAGTATACTATGCATGAGGATTGCAACTTGTAAGATATAATTTACATAACTCATATGCTTTATTACTACCGTTGACAAAATTGTTTCATGTTTTCAAAATAAAAGCTCTAGCACAAATACAGCAATCGATGCTTTCCTCTTTGAAGGACCATTCTTTTACTTTTATTGTTGAGTCAGCTTACCTATCTTCCTCCACCTTAAGAAGCAAACACTTGTGTGAACTGTGCATTGATTCCTACATACTTGCATATTGCACTTGTTATATTACTTTATGTTGACAATATCCATGAGATATACATGTTATAAGTTGAAAGCAACCGCTGAAACTTAATCTTCCTATGTGTTGCTTCAATACCTTTACTTTGATTTATTGCTTTATGAGTTAACTCTTATGCAAGACTTATTGATGCTTGTCTTGAAGTACTATTCATGAAAAGTCTTTGTCATATGATTCACTTGTTTACTCATGTCATTACCTTTGTTTTGATCGCTGCATTCATTACATATGTTTACAAATAGTATGATCAAGATTATGATGGCATGTCACTTCGTAAATTATCTTTGTTATCGTTTTACCTCGCTCGGGACGAGCAGAACTAAGCTTGGGGATGCTGATACGTCTCCAACGTATCGATAATTTCTTATGTTCCATGCTACTTTATTGATGATACCTACATGTTTTATGCACATTATATGTCATATTTATGCATTTTCCGGAACTAACCTATTAATAAGATGCCGAAGAGCCGCTTCGTTTTCTCGCTGTTTTTGGTTTCAGAAATCCTAGTAAGGAAATATTCTCGGAATTGGACGAAACTTTCGCCCAGGGTCCTATTTTTGCACGAAGCTTCCACAAGACCGAAGAGTCAACGAAGTGGGGCCACGAGGCAGCCAGGGGACAGGGCGGCGCGGCCCAGGCCCTGGCCGCGCGGCCCTACCCCCTGGGCACCTCGTGTGGCCCCCGACCTACCCTTCCGCCTACTTAAAGCCTCCGTCACGAAACCCCCCGATGCGAGAGCCACGATACGGAAAACCTTCCAGAGACGCCACCGCCGCGAATCCCATCTCGGGGGATTCAGGAGATCGCCTCCGGCACCCTGCCGGAGAGGGGATTCATCTCCCGGAGGACTCTTCATCGCCATGATCGCCTCCGGAGTGAGTGAGTAGTTCACCCCTGGACCATGGGTCCATAGCAGTAGCTAGATGGTCGTCTTCTCCTTGTTGTGCTTCATTGTTGGATCTTGTGAGCTGCCTAACATGATCAAGATCATCTATCTGTAGTACTATATGTTGTGTTTGTCGGGATCCGATGGATAGAGAGTACTATGATTATGGTGATTATCAATCTATTGTTTATGTGTTGTTTATGATCTTGCATGCTCTCCGTTATTAGTAGAGGCTCGGCCAAGTTTGTACTCTTAACTCCAAGAGGGAGTATTTATGCTCGATAGTGGGTTCATGCCTCCATTGAATCCGGGACAAAGTGACGGAAAGTTCTAAGGTTGTGGATGTGCTGTTGCCATTAGGGATAAAACATTGATTCTATGTCTAAGGATGTAGTTGTCGATTACATTACGCACAATACTTAATGCAATTGTCTGTTGCTTAGCAACTTAATACTGAATGGGGTTCGGACGATAACCTGAAGGTGGACTTTTTAGGCATAGATGCAGTTGGATGGCGGTCTATGTACTTTGTCGTAATGCCCAATTAAATCTCACTATATTTATCATATCATGTATATGCATTGTTATGCCTTTCTCTATTTGTCAATTGCCCGACTGTAATTTGTTCACCCAACATGCTTTTATCTTATGGGAGAGACACCTCTAGTGAACTGTGGACCCGGTCCTATTCTTTACATAGCATACAATTTACTGCAATACTTGTGTTTTATTATTTTCTTGCAAACATCTTCCACTCGATACGTTTAATCCTTTGTTACAGCAAGCCGGTGAGATTGACAACCTCACTGTTACGTTGGGGCAAAGTACTTTGGTTTTGTTGTGTAGATTCCACGTTGGCGCCGAAATCCCTGTTGTTGCGCCGCATCACATTTCGCCACCGTCAACCTTCAACGTGCTTCTTGACTCCTACTGGTCCGATTAAACCTTGGTTTCTTACTGAGGGAAACTTGCCACTGTGCGCATCATACCTTCCTCTTGGGGTTCCCAACGGACGTGTACATCTACGCGCATCACATGGCCTCGGTCCGCGTGCGGTGCATGCACCGCCGATCGACGTCGGCTCTGGCTCGGCTGTGGCCTCCCCAGCAGCGCCTGCCACGCCAGCCCACGCCGCGCCAATGCCGGCCTGCTCCTCCCGGCCCACGACGCCTCCGTCGTCCTCGCCTGTGCGGTCAGGGGACTGCGCGTCTCCCGCCTAGCCTTCACCGACGCGCGTGCAGCACCCCCCCACAGTTCGTCGCCTGTGTCGACTGGGCCTCTGCTGCCCACCCTGTCGTCATCGCCTCCTGTGCCGTCTCCTCCCAGTTCATCGCCGCCTGGGTCTGGCTCTTCCAGTTCTTCCTCGGCTGCTCCATCGACTTCAACTGCACCCGCTGTCTCGCGTCCTCATACACGCAGTCGCAGCGACATTGTTCGTCCTAAGGAGCGCACCGATGGTACTGTTGCCTGGTATGCTGCATGTATGTCGGCTGCTATTGCGGATCCGACTGCTGAGCCGCGCACGTATCAAGCTGCTCTCAGTATACCTCACTGGCGCGACGCTATGGAGAAGGAGTACAATGCTCTTCTTCGCAACAAGACATGGACTCTTGTTCCGCCTCCCTCTCGCGTCAATATCACTGATTCCAAATGGGTATTCAAGGTGAAGAAGCATTCTGATGGCTCCATTGAGCGCTACAAAACGCGTCTGGTTGCTAGAGGTTTTCGGCAGCGTTATGGTCTTGATTATGAAGACACTTTCAGTCCTGTGGTCAAGCCTGCAACCATCAGACTCCTTCTCTCCCTTGCAGTTACTCGAGGTTGGTCTCTTCGACAGCTTGATGTGCTGAATGCTTTCCTTCATGGCTTATTGGAGGAAGAGGTTTATATGCGGCAGCCCCCTGGATTTGTTGATGCTGATTGTCCAGATTATATCTGTCGCCTTACCAAAGCACTCTATGGTCTGAAGCAAGCTCCTCGTGCCTGGCATGCTCGGCTTGCGGCTGCTCTTCGTGTTCATGGTTTTGCACCCTCTACTGCTGATTCGTCATTGTTTCTTCTACAGAGGCCCGAGGTTACTATGTACCTGTTGGTCTATGTTGATGATATTATTCTTATCAGCTCCTCTCCGTCTGCTGCGGATGCCCTGGTTCATGCTCTTGGTGCTGATTTTGCTGTCAAAGATCTTGGCAAACTTCACTTCTTCTTGGGAATTGAGGTTGCTCCCTCTGCTGATGGTTTGATCATGACACAGAAGAAGTATTCCTTAGATCTGTTGCAGCGGGCTAGGATGCTTAAGTGCAAAGCGACTACCACTCCTATGTCCTCCACAGACAAGATCACTGCTGTTGATGGTGAGCTTTTGTCCTCTACGGATTCTACAGAGTACATGAGCATTGTTGGGGTCTCCAGTATTTGACGATCACGCTTCCTGATCTTTCTTATGCTGTCAACAGAGTTTGTCAGTATCTTCATATGCCTCGTACCACTCATTGGTCAGCTGTCAAGCGTATCTTGCGTTATGTACGACTCACAGTGTCCTACGGGTTATCTCTTCGGCCCAGTTCTTCTGAGGTTCTTTCAGCTTACTCAGATGCGGACTGGGCTGGCAGTCCTGATGACAGGCGATCCACGGGGGGGCTATGCAGTGTTCTTTGGCTCTAATTTGATCGCCTGGAGTGCTCGAAAACAAGCCACAGTGTCTCGCAGCAGTACTGAAGCAGAATACAAGGCTGTTGCTAATGCCACTGCAGAGCTTATTTGGGTACAGTCGTTGCTGCGTGAGTTGAGAATTTCTCAACCACGGCCTCCAGTTCTTTGGCGTGATAATATCGGTGCTATATACCTCTCAGCTAATCCGGTATTTCATGCCCGAACGAAACACATCGAAGTTGACTTTCACTTTGTACGAGAACGTGTTGCACAGAAGCTACTACAAATCAAGTTCATCTCTTCCAAAGATCAACTTGCAGACATCTTCACTAAGCCATTACCTCTACCACAGTTTGAGGCTTGTAGGCGCAATCTTACTCTTCTAGATTCTTTACGAAGTGGCTAAGATTGAGGGATGGTGTTAGACTTTGTATTGTAGTCCACCTGTGTATTATACCCTGTATATCTGTATATCAATATATATATGTGATAGGCCACTCCTTTGAGGGTTGAGCCAGTTCCCACAACCTACGTACGTCTTACATTGATTGACCTCTTTTGTCGTGTGTCTTTATATAAGGCTCATCTCTAGGTACTTGGATTTTTTCAAATATTGTGGCACTACGTCGTATATTATCTATGATTTTCTTTTACTGAAGTATATTATACTAATTCCATTCCTAGATATAAGCTGTATAGTTTTTGAGAAAAGTCTCCAAAATATAAGGTATATTGCGTTGAACAATAAGTGTGTATATTATTTTTGGGATTTTCTTGTGTTTCCTTATCTTTTGAAAACTCCTATATTTTATCATGTCAATTGTTCATGATCAATCCGTCCAAAACCTTGTATAATTTTCTCTCCACATGCGTTTTCTTAATTTTCGTGCCAAAAACTATACACCTTATATCAAAAAACAGAGGGAATATTATTATTTATCTTGTGCATAGAGATGCCATCGTATGTCGTTTACAAGGGTAAGGTTCCCGGAGTCTATGCCAATTGGGAAGACCGTTGGATACAGGTGCACCATTTTCACAGCTGCATCTACAAATAGTACACCACAACGGTGGAGGCTTAAGCTAGATACACACATTATCTAGCTGGAAAGACGAAAGAGATGAGGAGGAACCGTATGAAGACCACCTTCGTCTTGATGCTGCTCATCGTGACACTAGTGGAAAAAAGGCTAACTGTGGCGCACCAAAATCAAATTCTGTGGCGCATATCCAGGTCGCCACAGTTACCACGCGACTAGTATTGAAACTTCTGTGGCGCATATGTACGTGCGCCACAGAATTTTGAAACTTCTGTGGCGCACCATGCCAATATGCGCCACAGAATTGTCTGTCAAACTTCTGTGGCGCACCATGCCAATATGCGCCACAGAATTTTTTTCGAATTTCAAAAAAAAGTGGCGGCCAGATCTAGATCTAGATCTAGATCTGGGTCGCCGGAATTTCGCTTTTTTATTGGTGGTGGTGGTGGTGGAGGTGGTCGGAGGAGGAGGAGGAGGAGGAGGAGGAGGTGGTGTTGGTGGTGGTGGTGGTGGTGGTGTTGGTGGTGGTGGTGGTGGTGGCCGGAGGTGGTGGTGTTGGTGGTGGTGGTGATGGTGGTGGCCGGAGGTGGTGGTGTTGGTGGTGGTGGTGGTGTTGGTGGTGGTGGTGGTGATGGTGGTGGCCGGAGGTGGTGGTGGTGGTGGCCGGAGGTGGTGGTGGCCGGAGGTGGTGGTGGTGGTGGTCGCCGGAGGTGCTCGCCGGAGAAGGTAGGTGGTGGTTACCGGAGAAGGGAGGTGGTGGAGAAGTGAAGGGAGGTGGTGGTGGTGGGAGGAGAAGTGAGGAGGTGGAGAAGTGAGAGGAGAAGTGAGGAGATGGAGAAGTGAGAGGAGAAGTGGTGGAGGAGAAGAGGAGTAGGAGATTGGCGCTGGAAAATTCAAAAAAATTCGGCCAAACTTCTGTGGCGCACCTCCACATGGTGCGCCACAGTTTTTTTTTTGCATTTTGCAGGAAAAAATTTTAACTGGCCGTAACTTTTTACTCTTTTCGAATTTGGTGATTCTAAAAACTGTCCAACCGGGCAAGCCCGGGTGAATTCGGATGTAGATTTTTCGTGGGAACATTTTGATATATTGTGCGTTTTATTTCGAGTTCGTATGCAACCAGAAATCCAGTTTGATGATTTTCCCACGCAATTTTGCAAAAAAAGTCAAAATTCATGTTTGTTAAATTTCAGTGGTGCTAGATGACATAATATATGAGAATCTCGAAGGATTTTATTTTTTGAAATTTCTATCTATTTTTTTTATTTTTTACAAAGGTAAAAAAGGCGATCCACGGGGGGTGGGGGGTGGAGTTGCGTGGGGAGAAAAAATCCTGCAGAATTCTGTGGCGCATATTGTTGGTGCGCCACAGAAGTTAATAATTCTGTGGCGCACATGCCACCATGCGCCACAGAATTTTGAACTTCTGTGGCGCACATGCCACCATGCGCCACAGAATTCTCTTCACCTATGTGCAGTGCTGGACCCCGCGTGGGCCCATGGAATTTCTGTGGCGCATCCAGCCACATGCGCCACAGAAAGTAGACATTCTGTGGCGCACCAGTCCATCCATGCGCCACAGAATTTCGACTTTCTGTGGCGCATATTTTTGGTGCGCCACAGAAATAATTTTTGTGGAGCACATTTTTTAGGTGCGCCACAGATGTCATTTCTACCTATAATGGTTTTCCTACTAGTGTGACTGTATTTTTCATCTATGTGATTTTAGTTTAGATTAATAGCTAGCTCGTGAGCTATAACTCGAGCGACTCGATCGGTTGAGATATTCATGTATTCATATATCGTACTTGTGATCTTTGGTTCTAACATTGGAGATCAAATAATCTTTTGGTCACTGGTATAATTGTTTCATAATGCTTGTGTGTATTTATTTGGTACTGCCTATGTATGTACAATACGGAAAAACGGCGGTGCATGCAATCACATAGGTGGGAAGTTTTAGACATACTAGCAGCGTACGGAGAATGCGCTACCAGTAAACTTTTTTTTTTTGAAATATAACAATATATTAAGCTAGCAAGCCGCCTCATTAAAAACCTTCCAGTCCCCTTCGGTACCCTGGTAAGGAAAAGAGTGCGTAAAAAACTTGCTGCCGTGGGTTCAAATATTCGGTACAATCTCCAACAGAGTTAAATCACGAATAACATCAGCTCTAATAAAATCAGGAGGCCTATCATCCCAAACTAGACTAGTACTAGTTTCATATCCATGCTTTGCTAAATTATGAGCCACCATATTTGCTTCTCTATGACAATGTTGGAAAACCACCAAATCCATCGTACTGGCTATTTGAAAACAATCAGCAAGCACTGCCGTGTAGGGGCTAAACATTTCAGTTTCTCCATTGCAAGCTTGAATTAACTCCAGAGAATCAGATTCAATATACGCCGAAGAACACCCAATCTGCTCCAAAAACTGTAGCCCTCTTAACAATGCCATTGCTTCTGCCTGAGCCGAGCTCATGAGATCATTCAACACGCAAATCTTACCAGCTATAGCCTCACCTTTATCATTTCTCAAAACAATACCAGCCGAACCCGACCCATTCACATGATAAGAAGCATCTACATTTAACTTTTGATGACCCCTTGGCGGTTTTGACCATTTAACCACTCTTTCAACAGCAGAATGTTTCACAGCACCAAAATTTGCTGCCAAGGCATTTATAGCAAACGCCGAACTCTTTGGAGGGCTGACATTCTCACCTTTCACTAATTCCCTGCGTTGCCACCAGATGTACCAACAACCAACCGCCAACAGTTCATGTGCTTTAACATTTTCGAGCCAAGTTACTTTCAAATTTGGAGAGCAAAGTATATGTTCCAAGACAACCGAACCTGATCTATCCACCATCATTGCATGCTCAATTACATCAAGTAAACCGAGCTCACCCCAAACCTGTCTTGCTCTGGGACAACAGAATAGAAGGTGTTTTATATCTTCTGGCCCAAGCCTACAAATAGGGCATTGTGGCTGGACTTTGATATGTCTGGATGCCAGAATAGCCATTCCTGGGACTACACCATGTAAAGCTTTCCATATAAAGATTTTCACCTTACTCGGAACCTCCAAAGACCATACTTTTTCCCAAACTGGATTATCCTGTGATGAACCTTGTCCATCTCTTCTCCTGACTTGTGATCCGAACTGGTGTTCCCATTCTATGTAGTAAGCTGATTTAACAGAAAAGATATAATTTTTTGTATGGTGCCAAGCCACGAAATCTTCGTCCAGCTGAGAACTCAGAGGTATCCTTAATATCCGCTCTGCATCAATATTCAAAAAGAGCATACGAACCAGATCCTCATCCCAAAGATTTGTATTTGGATCAATGAGTTGATCAACAGTTTTGTACAGGATTTGCCCCCTTCTGGTTATAACCTTCCTTGTCGGACTAGTTGGAATCCAATGATCTTCCCATATGTTTACTTTCTCACCTGTACCAATTCTCCAAACATGACCTCTTTTAAAAGTTTTCAATCCCGCAATAATACTTTGCCAGGTATAGGAAGAACCTTTTTTTGGCCCCGCATGTAATAATGAACAGTTAGGATAATACTTGGCCTTCAGAACTTTTGCACAAATAGAGTCTGGCTTTGAGATCAATCTCCAACACTGTTTTGATAACATGGCCATATTAAAAGTATGGAGATCACGAAACCCCATACCTCCCTTTCTCTTTGGTATACACATTCTCCACCATGCAAACCAATGCATCCTTCGTTGATCATCTGTATCTCCCCACCAGAAACTGGCCATTGCATCATTCATCTCCTTACATAATTGTTTTGGGATTTTAAAAACTGCCATCGCAAACACTGGGATAGCTTGAATAATAGCTTTAATAAGGATCTCCTTTCCCCCCATGGATAAAAACCTCTCTTTCCATCCTTGCAACCTTGCAATAATCCTTTCCAACAGATAATTAAAACTATCAGTTCGGTCTAGACCAACCATAGCGGGCAGGCCAAGATATTTCTCCGAGATAGCTTCAGTCATAATATTAAGTTCCTCACAGACCTGAGCTTTTACCTCAACATCAACATTAGAGCTAAAGAAAATGCTACACTTTGCCTCACTCACCAATTGTCCTGAACTTGCACAGTATTGATCCAGAACTCTTCTCAATGAGGTTGCATTAACTAAATTAGCCTTCATAAGTATCAGGGAATCATCAGCAAATAGTAGATGGGAAACTGATGGTGCATTTCTGCACACCCGGACACCTTCAATGCCACGAACCTCCTCTTCATGAGCTAGAGCAGTAGATAACCCTTCTGCACAAATAAGGAATAAATATGGTGATATAGGGTCTCCCTGACGGAGGCCCCTACTAGGTATAAAACCTTCTGTTTCTTGATCATTGTATCTGACTTTGTATTTCACTGATTGAACACATGCCATAAGAAGGTCAACAAACTCCCTCTCAAAACCCAGCTTTATCAACATACGCTCCAGAAAGACCCACTCCACTCGGTCGTATGCTTTATGCATGTCTAATTTCACAGCACATAGACCCTCCTTCCCCTTCTTTTTATTCTTTATCTTATGCAAGCATTCATAAGCCAACAAAATATTATCAGTGATCAAACGGCCAGGGACAAATGCACTTTGTACCTCAGAAATAATCTTGTCCAAAATTATCTTTAAACGAAAGGCCAACATTTTTGATATTACCTTATATAACACGTTGCATAAACTTATTGGTCTGAATTGTGTAATCTTGTCTGGGCTTTCCACCTTTGGTATTAACACAATGATAGTGTCATTCCATCCTTCTGGAATGCTTTTACTATTGATAGCATCCAACACCTCTTCCGTCAGGCTAGGGCCAAAAATATGCCAACACTTTTTGAAGAACAGAGCATGAAGACCATCCGCACCCGGCGCCTTCATATCCCCAATGGAGAACAAAGCTTTTTTCACATCTTCCGCAGTAAATGGCTTCAGTAATTCTGTGTTCATCGCCTCAGTGACCCGAGGTGTAACTTTATCTATCAATTCTGGGTCCGGTTCATCAACTTCAGTTGTAAATAAGCCTGCAAAATAATCCGAGATTAAGGGATTAAGCTGCTCCGTACCCTCCACAAGATTTCCATGATCATCCTTCAGATTTTTAATTCTGTTCCTCTGCCGCCGACTATTAGCAAAATTATGAAAGAAACTTGTATTTTTGTCACCAAATTGCAACCAATTAATCCTACTTCTTTGGGCCCAATGAATCTCCTCTTGTTCAAGCAATTGCTCAATCTCTTTTGCTAATTCTTTTTCTTTTCGGATATTCTCCTCAGTCATCTCACTGCGTGTAAGCTCTTCGAAATCTTTCTTAAGGGATTTTATTTTCTTAATTGGCTTCTTCAGGACAGATCTATCCCAACGATGAAGGCTTTTATGTACCACAGATAATCTACTAGCCAAGTCTGATTGATTGCTTTGGCCTGAAGAGGTCCAGGCCTCTTGGACGATATCATGAAAATTCTTTTCTTTAAGCCAGCGTGCTTCAAAACGTAAAACCGAAAGCACTCTATCCTCTCGAACTGGGTTATCTCCAAACTTAAGCAGAATAGGCCGATGATCCGATCTGCTATAATCGAGATTTTCTACAATAGCATCAGTAAATTTTGATCTCCAAGCATCACAAGCAATTGCTCGATCCAGACGTTCTCTGATTCCACCTCTGTGCCAAGTAAATTTATCACCAATATACCCCAAATCTGTCAAACCACAATCAGCCAAAGCCTCTTGGAAAGCAAGGAGAAACTGATTTGGTCTTGGTCTACCCCCCTCCTTTTCAAACGAGTATAGAACTTCATTCAAATCCCCCATGACTAACCAGGGCATAGAGGTTACCTCCTTTAGCTCTCTAAGCCAAATCCAAGACATATATTTATCTTCCCATCTTGGCTCACCATAAAAACCAGTGAACCTCCAGATATTTTCTTGCCCCACACCAATAAACACGTCAATATAATTCTGTGTCTTATGCCTTAGGGAGAGAACTACATCTTTCTTCCATAACAATAACAGACCCCCTTTACGGCCATCACTTATCACAACTTCCTTATATTTCATGTCTAATCTCCTTCGTAGACATTCAGCCGGCCATTCCTCTAAGTGAGTTTCCATTAAAAAAATTACATCCGCCTCATGACGCTTCTGAATATTCACAAGCGCCGTCACAGCCGTGGCCTTCTGAAGACCACGACCGTTATAACTTAAGAGTTTCATTGCTCCCGGACAGCCCCCGTATCGGAGACCGCCGATAAATTTTGTGCTGCAATATCCTTCTCCTTCCTTGATCTCTTCGGGGCCTGAAATTTCCCCGGTGTTGCCAGATTTCCATCTATCTCCTTAGTCCCTGGTTCCAATTGGTTGATCAGACCCGCCACTTTAGAACCATTACCATCACTATTATCATCTGGACCCGTCAGACCTCCGAAGGTCAATCTTTTCCTTGCATTAATCCCATCTGTGAGTTCATCATCCTCTTCCATATCATCAGTCATCCTGGGATTACGAGAGAATAACTCATTATCATAAAAAGACCGTCCCCTACCTCTTCCCATGGGTGGTACCCGTCCAGCTGATGATCCCCGACCCCCACTCCAACCTCTACCTCGACCTCTGCCTGCATCAGCTAGAATAAAGTCTCCCCACTCCAGTTTACCTTCTTCGTGCTCTCCTGTACCACATTCCTGGTACCAGTGACCCAGCAGACCGCAAGCGCCACAGAACACAGGTAATTTTTCATACTTCAGTTGATACCAGTCTCTCTTTTTATCCTTTGTCATAGAGACAAACCGAAAAAGCTTATTCGCCACATTTATTTTCCCTCTAATGCGCACGAATTCTCCAATAAAACCCGCCGGGAGTTTTACTTGTACCTCTGTGATCTCCCCAATCTGCCTACACATACCTCTGATTATCGGTTCCTTAAGATAGTTATCTGGCAGTTGCATCACCCTGACCCAAACAGCAACCTTATCAAGCACAATCGATCGCGGATTTTTAAAACCGTCATATTCTTCCATGATCAAAGCATAGTTGTTACGAAATAACCAGGGACCCATGTTCATCGCCTTGTCCCAATCAGCCAAACAACCAAATTGTACCGTAAACAGATTATCATCTATCTTTCTCCACGCAACCTCTTTTGCCGGGTTCCATGCAGATCGCATGTCGGCGTATAAAGCACTAGGGCTAAACCCTCTAGATGTGTGTACCTTTGCAATTGCTAGCCACTTTGCCTTCGCTTCAGGATCTGGAGCTTCCTCTTCCCAGACAAATTCCTCAGCTTCTTCTTCATGCAGATTTAATCTGCCCAACAGATCTTCAACTTCGCTCTTCCCTCCTTCCTTCGTGTTACTCGGCTCCCCCTTCTCCTCCATCGAGGATGGCGATCAGGGTTTACCAGAGAGCAGACGGAGGGCAGACAAACACGGAAAGAAAACACTCCGGGCGAGCCCGCGACAAGAGTAGACTCACGGCGGGTTAGATCGCCGGAGGACAGAAACCCTAGGATAGACTAGGGGAAAGACAGCTCGCGCTACCAGTAAACTTGTTAGCCATGGATGCACCCGGCTCTGACTGGTAAGTAGCCTACTAGCCGTGTGCGGCGCCGGCACGCGACAAGTAACTGTTACCACAAGCGAGGTATCACTAACGGGCCAGCCCACGCAACTGGTAGCCAAACTCTGAACGCCAGCGGTAGGCTATTCGGTACTAGTGTTTGTCTAAATATGCATGTATGTAAAGCTAAAAACGAAAAGTTTAAATACATCCGCAATACTAGGAAAATAGGTGGTCTGTGGTGCATAAAAATGGAATTATGTGGCGCCACAGAAGTCTCGCCACTAAATTTTATTTACGTGGCATATATCTATATGCGCCACAGAATTCTCTGAAAATTCAAAAAATCCAAAACAATTCTGGAAAAACCAAAATATTTAAATTTTTTGACCATCTAATCACACTGCGAACGTAACTCAAATGATATCGAAAATAGGTGGTTTGAGGCGCACCAAAATGGAATTATGTGGCACATATTGGATGCGCCCCACAAGTCTCGCCACAAAATTTTATTTCTATGACGCTTGTCTATATGCGCCACCAAATTCTTACATTTCTGTGGCGCATCCACACGATATGCGTCAAAGAATTCTCAAAAATTTACCAAAAAAAATTCAGAATTGAAATAATTTGGAAAACCCCAAATATTTGAATTTTTTTAACCATCTAATCACACTGCGAACATAACTCAAATGATATCGAAATGAGAACTTTCCATCCTCAAATTGCTCAAATCCAAGCACGGTTAACTTTGAGTTCATTTGATTGAACTACCCTTATGCTACTAAAGTTCTTATGCTACTAAAGTTCTTATTGATTTAACCATCTAATCACACTGCGAACATAACTCAAATGATATCGTGTGGCGCATCCACACGATAAGAATTCTAAAAAATTTACCAAAAAAATTTCAGAATTGAAATAATTTGGAAAACCCCAAATATTTGAATTTTTTTAACCATCTAATCACACTGCGAACATAACTCAAATGATATCGAAATGAGAACTTTCCATCCTAAAATTGCTCAAATCCAAGCACGCTTAACTTTGAGTTCATTTGATTGAACTACCCTTATGCTACTAAAGTTCTTATTGATATTACTCTCATATCAACCCTCTTAAGCCTTGTCTGTGTACATGTGTGTGTAGTTTATGTGTGGTATGTCTATATAGGTATGTCTAGGTGTCTATATACACATTTCTGTGACGCATATGGTTTGCATGCGTCACATAATGGTCAAATTTCTGTGGCACATATGGTTTGCATGCGTCATAGAATGGTCAAATTTCTATAGCGACATAAATTATTCCATGGAGCATACACTTCTATATGTGCCACATAAAAGCCATCTATGGATAGCTAGTTTCCTGGTAGCGTCGTATCCGTATCTAGTTAAAGTTGAGTCAATTAATTTCGATTGAAGCGAGTAGCGAAATGTATATTCGAAGAAAATATGCATAGTAGTTTTTTGTGTACTAACAAACTGAGAGATTTTTCGTAATTTCTCACCAAAATGAAAAACTACTAAAAGGTTAATCAATTTCACAAATAAAATCAAAATGAATACATTTGTGTACTACATAAAAAATGCTTTGGACATTTTAATTATGAGTGATATGGATAAACTATAGATCAAATAAGATAAACCTTGGGCCGTGCCTGTCAAAAGCCTGATCTGAAAATATAGTACCCCGGTCTGCATGTAGGCCGGCTTTCTTTTGAAAAAAAAAAGCGTTCAGTTTTAGAATGGAGGTAGTAGCTCAGTTTGCATGTAGGCCTTCTATAAAAAACAATAACATCAAAATTTTAGTTTTTAAAAGAATTTCAGATGTTGAAAATAGTGTATCCGTGTAAGATATCGAATCAGAACACATTGTATTTTGGGCCACGGAAAATAATAAAATATGGAAATTTTTAGAAGTTTAAAAGTTTGCATTATTCACTAGTACTTGAGATTTTCACTGTTGATATTTTTGCACAGTTTAGGATATCAGGTATTTTGATTTGATATTTTGCACTTTTGTAGAATAAATCATTTCTCACACCTAGGATTTGGTTCGGATATTTTGAAACTTCTAAATTTTATTTTCAAAAACAAAATTTCAAAAAAGCTACATTTATAGCTTGGTCTACAAAAGGCCGTTGTTCTCGTGCATAGGTTTGTCTGTGGTGGATCTCGCCGGATTTGGTCAGTGTTCCGTATGATCTACGCTTCTCTTCGTCAACGATGCTTGCTGCTCTTGTGCGCTGGTCTTTTGCGATTTTTGCACGGCGGCTTTCCGTCTATCAACTTCAACAAGCTTTGTCCGACTTCATCGAGGGAGGGACGAGAACGAGAACTATGGCACCCCTTCGGCTCGTTCGAGTGCTAGTAGTCGTCGGTAGGGGTTTCATGGACATTTTGTAATTTATTACTTTTGGTTCCTCCTACTACTGTTAAAGACTGTGAATAGATCGACAATTTTATAAAAAATGTTTTGATGAATTTCTACCAATCCTATGTCATTTCGGACAAGAGGCATGCTTCAGTGCACACCTCTATTCAAACTCAAAAGGGCAATTAGGTCTAATTAGTTAACTATCTAATTTAGTTATGGAGTGCCACCGAGATACAGATCCAATAATTTAGTTCGGAGTAGTTGAAATGCTCGAGTGGCCGTATCTTAATAAGCATTACGTATAATCTAAATCTTGGCTGACCACAATCTATTGTTCAGCGTGCTCACCGTTCTCAGCCGCGCGATCCGCATCGTGCGGTCCTCGCTAACTAAAGCTGCTCGTGTATTTTTCTTCTTCTCTGGGACTCATCGCGTTGTGCGTTGACTCATCGCCCTCATGTTCCATTCCCCTTCTCTCCTCTCTCCATTCTCCGTACACACTGGGTCGCCGTCGATGGCCGCGCCGGCGCTCCCTACCCTTACCATGCGACGAGGCAACTCAGCGGCCGCGGATTTCACGAGCTATTCGACTCCGTGCCCTGCTTCCACCGGGCGTGGCCCTCGACGAGCCCGCCTCCTCGTCCGCATCCGGCGGTACCGGCAGGGGATTCAGGGAGATGATGAGTCCGTTGCCTCCGCAAGTGGGGGATGGGGCTTCTCGGGATGGATCCCAAGAGCCCCTGGCCCCTCCTCACACGCCCCGTCGTAGGCTGAACCGCCGCCGGCCTCAGAGGAAGCGCCGTCGGGGAAGGGTTACGAGGAGAGGGAAACCTGCCGATCTGGTGGTGGAAGGTCGTGTGCTGGATGTAGCTCCTGGTTTTTATGCCCTAATGTTGGCTATACTTTCAATTGTTCACATGCGTTGTGCTGGACCTAGTTTAGGACCATATGGTGTAGTGTTGGATGTGCTTTACGAGTGTCATGCCTTAGCACTGAATTATTGGGGATCATCCTGTGTACCTGGTGATTACTGCAGGAGACTAATTAATCCGATGAATGTTTGCTGTTCTGATTCGATGTGGTGTCGGGAAGCTAGGAGAAGCACTATAGTTGGCTGACTGCTGCAGACCGCAGACGTGGTAAGAACATACACACTAGGCCTAGACATCTTCAATCTATAGTCCATCGTTTTTGTTGCTGCTAAACGGCATGATCATGTGTTTTGTTGGTTGCTAGGAGCGCGGGGCCGCACGCACGAGCAATTGGCTGCTAACGAACTGTGTTGATCGCCATTGAAACATCTGTCATAGGTTAGGATAAAAACTTTGCTTACTACAATCCAGTTCTTTTGTTGGGCTAATTCATGTGAGAAGTAACTTATGATTTATAGCCAAGTAACAACATATTTTGAGTCACACAGTAGCTTTTACGTGTAGCGAAGTAACTTTATATTTTGATCCATATGTTAGTTAATTTGATCTGAATGTTAGTCTGCATTGCCTGCATAACCTGCTGCTGCACACGGCGTTGCCGCAAACTTTATCTATACTTAGTGCTGCAAAGTTCTTTACCTAATGAATAGAACCACAAATATTCTGAACTTAGTCTGCTATCGGACGTAATTCCCTTGTTTGCAACTGAATGAAGCCTGTCATCGGACAAAAAGAAACAAGTGGTTCTGCTCCTGCGTTTATCTAAGGGGGCAGTCCTATTTGATCTCTTAAGAATAGTCTATGTATTTTTCTCTGTTAAACTCATTGTTGATCTTTTCTAGGTTGAAGCCAGAGTAAAACGGGTTTCTCTTGAGTTAGTAGTAGTACACGCACGACCAGCACAACTTCTTCAGGCGAGGGGCGCATCGCTTGGCCATGGACCGTCCCGGTACAAGCTTTCCTTCATCCAACTGCTACCTGCCAGGCTACTCTACCCACAGTGTAAATCCATGTACTATTTTTTTTGTTCTCTCGGTACTTAAGTAACCGGTCGTATTTAACCAAGCACATTCTAACCGAAAGCAAAGATTGTGTGCTGACTGTCGTTGTTGGTTCTCATTCCTAGCCATCTGTGCACTTATGATTTGGTGTTTCATTTCAGCAACTTCGATAGTTTTAGTAATCTGCAGTGGTTGATTTAGTTTTAGCTTTTTGTTGTTGTTGCATGTTCCGGATGGAACTGTTCAGATTGCGATGTTGTAGTTCATTATTATTTTTGGATGAGATGTTACTGTATATTTGAGCCATGAGTAGGTTTTACTTGTATTGATGTGTAACTCTGTTTTATAGCGAAGTAACTCTATATTTTGAGTCATATAGTAGCTCTTACATGTACCGAAGTAACTCTACGTTTTATAGCAAAGTAACTCTGATCATATAGTAGCTTTTACTTGTACCAAAGTAACTTTATATCTGAACCAGAAGTAACTATTTATTTTATTGTATGAATGAGATAGGAGTAGGTGGAAGTTCAGTGTTTTAGTGTAGGTAGTTCAGTTTCAAGATTGGGATAGGTTTTTAGCAGTCTGCAGAGGTAGTTCATCTTTTATTTGTGCTTGTGACTAGGCCTGGAAATGGTTTGGGTTCAGACTGAGTTTCAGTTTGGTTTTACTATGGGTCTGCTTTGGACTGGTTTGAATGGGTTCATTCCCTAGATTAATTTGGGCTTTAGCTCTTAGTACATTGGTCTGATTTGGTTTGGACATGATGGAATCATTCTCAAATGGTTTCAAGTCGTGGCCTTGAACTATGGATTTAATCCAGTTAATTCAGCTTCATGCGTTCAACCTTGTTGACAAGCTTTCACGCGCTAGTTTAAGGGCACGCCGGCAGTAGCAGTCGGAGCTCCTGCCGCGGTGAAGCCACCTTCCACTTCCTTCCGCTGCTGGGAGCTGTCAGGATCACGTGCCTCTGCCTCTCCTTAACTATCGGCTAGAAGACTGTCTGTAGATGGGAAGTTACTCTTTGCCAAGCTAGAAGTAATTGTATGTTCATGGGATACTCTTTGCCAAGCTAGAAGCAATTATGTTTGATGGGATGTTACTCCTTGTTAAGCTAGTAGTATTTTTTCGGTGTTAGTTTGATGTAAATCCATATGTTAGATTAGACGTAATTATGTCTTCGTGGGATGTTACTCTTTGTCAAGTTTGAAGTATTTTCTTTTGCGTTCTTGGTCTAACATCCATATGTTAGAGTAGATGTAATTACGTGTTGGTCGGATGTTACTCCTTGTCGATCTAGTAGTAATTTCATGTCTACTTTTGACGTAAATCCATATGTTAAGTTAGACGTAATTCTTAAGTGGAATGGATGTTATTCCTTGATGATCCAGAAGTAATTCTTAAATGGATGTTATTACATGTCAATTTAGAAGTAACATTATGTTAATTTTTGGTGTATGAATCTGTCACTACTAAGGCAGAAGCACCTTTCATGTTCTTAGGAAGTAACTTTACTGTTTATTATTGTGGAGCATTATGACTGCACCCAAAATTAGTTTAAGAACCTAAGGAAAAGTTACTTTGGGTTAGCATGCATCTAAATGATCTGAATAATAGAAAAAGTAACATGCTTTTTCCCATTGTAACTTTTTGTGGTGTTTTTTTTTGCTGATGTTCTTGTAGGTGCTCATTAACAATCAGTACAGATAAATACTTCCACTGAGATGCTCTTTTATGTTGCCAACCAGGAATTGAGGGAAAACCCACATATGATGTTACTTCTGATGCAAGACCGAAGAGTTACTTGGTGCAGTACCGATTTCTCATGTCAATCTGGCTAGGATACTACTTGTTTCCAGGGAAAAAGAATGTTGTTTTGCTTTGGCCTGCTGTAATGGTTCTATGGGGCAAGACTTGGAAACATGGCATGAATCCTTTAGTGTTGCTACTACAAATATGTATGTAGATGGACGTGTGATTGTGAATACTGTATATGCTTCGGTTTTGCCTTTGTTACTTTTAAGGATCTACCAATACTCCAATGGATCACGAGGTGGAGACTTAGGAGATGCAGGGAGGGCCAGAGGGGGCGGGAGTTGCTTTGGGTATGGTAGTTACTTTTCGCTTCCTCTAGATGATCTTACAGGTTCTACAGGTTTGGCAGTTACTTTTCCTTCAAAAGATTTTGGCTCCAGATATGATCATGATGTGCTTCGATCGTATCTTCTTTCCTGGTCGTCACGATGGAGAAGATTGGGGAAGATCTTTTGGGACTTGGAGATGTGAGGCTGAGATTAGGTAGAAGTATTTTTTGTTTGGGCCTTTGCTGGGTAGTACGTCTGGTCGTGGCCTCGTGGGCGCGTGGTGTGTAGGTGGGTTCTAATTTTTCACGTCCGAGCCGCTAGTAACATTGATTGCGATTAAGTAGGGTCGTAGGGTCTTTCCTTTTCGGGAAAATTTCGGAAATGCAAACTTTCCTTTTTTTGGTTGTCTGAACTGACCACTTTTTAGCCCATATGATGGCTGACCACTATGTAGTCAAGCCCTAAGCATTAAACCGGCTAACTGACTAGAATTTTTTTTTTGAGCGGGGACTAGAAAAAGTAAACCTACTTGAATATTCTCTCTTTTTTTCACTTTGAGTTGCCGATCGTGGCCCGACTTGAATACGTTTCCGAGTCCGATCCAGCTATACATGGACCGATTGGCGGTTCGTGGTAACATAAAAGCAGGCCGAGCCCAGGTTACTACGACTCTACGAAGTACACATCGATCCAACCTGCAAGAACACCACGCCGCCATGTCGTCGTCCACCGCCGCCGGCCTCCCATCGTGGATCATGATGGACCGTTTCGTGTTCCGCAGGGACGACGACGACGGCTCATTCCCCGACGATTGTGCCGCGCCCATGAGGGCTAGCTCCTTCACTTCCCTGGGAGAGCCCTTCACCGTCGCCTTGCTCCCCGCCGCCCCTCCCGCCGTCTCCCGCCTCTACGTGATGTGCCCGCCTGGCCCTCAACGTGCAGTTGCCTATGAAGTCGCGACGGCCCACCGGGGCCTCTTCCTGGTCAGGGTCACCTCATCTACGGTGTACGAATTTGTTCCTTACCGGAAGGACTACTTCGTCTTCAAAGCCACCGCGTATGAATCGCAGCTCGAGCGTCTCCCGGCGTTCACCGAAACGATCGTGCAACGTTGGTCCTGGTTTCATAATAACACGATCGGTCTTGTTTCCGGCATCGGCGACGGTGAAGAATATGCGTTGGTGCATCTGGCCGAGTTCGTCGAAATTCCGGGTAGTAGCCAAAAGAAGAGAGCCGAAACATCTGAGCTCGACTTATACGATCAGCTGCCACGGCGTCTTGCTTCTGATGGCAAGATGGGAGCTGAACTATGTGTGTTCCGCTCCCGTCTGTCGTCGTCGTCGTCCCAATCCAGTGACGACGATGGTGGTGTTGTTGCTCAGGGCAACTGGGAGATTCTGACGCTGCCGATCCAATACCGCGACGAAGAGTTATCCGACCTGCTGGGTTGGTCGACCGACGGCGCCATCACATTCAACGATTCCATATGCTGGTTCGATTACAACCATGGTGGTATCCTCTCCTACACGCCGCCTCCTCTAGGGGCAGCAGGAGCAGGGGAAAGCTTCATCTCCTACGTCCGAATGCCCATCGACAACCGTCCTATCAATTCAATACCGATAAACCTCGAGATGTACCGCAGCCTGAGCGTCACCGGCCAAAGGGGCGATGAGCAGCTCAAGTTCGTGGACGTGGCCCATAGGGCGCGAGATGGCCTGTTATTTGGCCGGCTCTGGAATGGTGATAGTTTCACCATCACCTGCCATACTTTCACACCAACAGATGATCGGATCTGGAAGAAAGATGTTGTGATCACGTCTGCTGAACTATGCCGCCTTGATCCTCGCGAGCGTCTCATGCCGCGGAATGCCCTGCCCACGTTCCCGCTCGTGAGCAGGGACGATCCCCATCTCGTACACTTTCTCATGTCCGAGCCCAGGGACGAGGTTGACAAGGTCTCGGTGGTTGTTATTGATATCATCACACGTAGAGTAGTTTCAGTTTTTCCATATATTCAGGGCGGAGAGGAAGACCTCTGCGGCAAAGATGCAGACATGATCAAGTACAGGTGCCGTCTTCCATGGCCTTTTCTTCCATCTCGCTTCTAAAACTTGTTGACATTTGCAGGTATTATTTTGCAACAATGACTAGTACTATCTCTCCATAATTGTTGTTATGTGGCTGAATTTAATTTCCAAAGTGAATTTACTGGGCTACCACAAAACACCTCTTAATTAAGAGAGGATGTGGGCCATGAACGAGAAAACTCGGATAATTCAAGATTGTAGAACGATAGAGAGAGAGAGAGATTGGCAAAATATGTTGGATGTTTTATTGAGCCTCTCGGGCAAGTATATATATTGGTACAGACTGGGAGGCTACTACACAAGGTTAATGATTCAAACTTTAATGAATAGCAATAAGAAAATGAGATATGAAGTGACATTTCTTGTTCACTACAAAAGTGTTCAACAATAAATCACAAAGTGTAAAAGCAAATGAAAGCACTATGGACATTAAACATGTAAGTAATTTCAAATGGTCGAGGAATATTTCCTTCTTCTTTTTCTTTCTTTTGTTTTTCATTGGAACAGGTGGATATTGAAAGTAAAGAGGGATTATACATGCCAACACTTCGATAGTAATAAAGAGTAAAAGTAATTTTGAGGGATGTAACTCATGTCAACGGTAGTGAAAATAAATATGGTTTTATGTTTTTGTCCTCTTACAAGTTGGATGTCTCATGTCCCTTAGCATAGGTATCCACGCCCCATGCTACTCAGTTTTAGATTACCATAGACCTTCATCATATGCATATTGTTTCAACCAAGTAGCACAAATGGATACCTCCATACCTCCTGTACAAAGTTTCCATGGAGATTTGGGGAATCTCTTATTGGGGAGGCCTATATACCGGGAAGACAGGACAACACAGACAAATGGACTCCTCTTGCAATACTAATTTGCTGAGTCGTGTATCCTCTACTCATCTTCCTATAAATACACCTTGGGTTTCAAGGACTCTAGATCACCCTGAGAGGAGACCGCCCAACTTGGCTACAACAAGGTTACTAAACACAAAAATATATTATATACTCATTTAAGTGTGGTTTTAGTTCAAAAGTGAATAGGAAATATTATTTTCTAAGTCGGCCACTATTGATCTAAATATTAAGATTGGTATATGAAGGGAGATGGAGATAATTTATAAGAAAGTATAACAAAAACTAATCACTCCTTCATAAAAAAATGCATGTTGAAATAAGTTGAAGTAATTTTTGGATGTGATGTGGGTTTACAAGTTCTTCATATACTTAAGGGATCCCTACAGTGCCACTTCTGACCGATGTCTTCGTTGGGACGAGAAACTGTACAGCAGGGACAGAGCCTAGAAAACATCTTCGAGGAGGCCAAAGAAACATCAGCTCAGTTGGAGGGGGCATATAGGTAAATTCTATTAAATTAGGGGACCAATAATATGCATAAAACATAGGGTGACTTTCAGCATAGGGGATGGGGCATGGCACCAGCTCCGCAATTCGCCTCCCCAAGGCTTCATCTCTATCAGTGGGGCTGAACCGCAACAAGAGTATTTGTCGAAAAAAAATCCGCTGCCTCTCCTTGTGGTGTGTTTTTGGGTCAAATGCTTTGGTTTTTATGCAGGTTCAGTTGTCGTGTATCAGTGTAGTTTGTCTGTCTCTGTGGATCACCATTTTACGAAGTAGCATGGTATATAAATAAAGGCAGGTACATCCTCCCTCCTCCTCGAAACCTAGCCAGCGCCAACCCTTACCCTCCTCCTTCCCCCTCACCGTGAATTAGAGGACACTGTCGGGCGAAGACTGCATGGCCGATGGTGGCAGCGGGGCTCCTTCGGCTGCGCTCCTTTCGGTCGGGCCAGTCGTGGAACCCCGCGTGCCCCGCTCGTGGACGTGCTCCACGCCCCAGATTCGGTGCCGGCCGACCTCGGCCTCTACTCTATGCCTTACCCTGCGCCGCCGGTTGGGGCTGGCCTATGCGGGCGGGCACATGATGGTGTCACCGGTCGGGCTGGCTTGCATGCGCCGGCACGGTACGGTGTCAGCGTGCTTCAACAATTATTGGCGGTGGGGTAGGATTTTCTCGGTGGCCGATGGCTAATGGCGGCAGTCCCCTTTCTTCCCTCTCGGTTTGTGGAGAGGGAACTAGATATGTTATACCAAATCTTGGTGGGGCTTTGATATGGTGCTTGCGAGGGAGTCGTGGCTGGTGGCGAGGTCGGTGGCCGACATGGTGGAGGGTTTAGTCATTCTACACCCGTGTTATCGTGTCTCCTCCGGCTAGATTGGATGAATGCCGGGGCATTCCGTCTCGATCATGTCTTCTCCGAGGACGGCTAGATGTCAGCACACTACGGCAGTGCTAATGGGAGGATTTTGCCGACACCGTCTTTAGGTCTTCGTATGTTGGGACGTAAGTGAGTTGTATGGCGCATGTGCAAAAGCACCGCAAAGGCTTCGGCTCATACCTGCGACGACGATGTCCACGGACGTTGTTCACCTCCTTGGAGGCATGGCCATGATTCCCATCTGGTTACTGATTGCCTTCTTGTTGGGACCTCTATTTCCCTTATGACTTGCGTCATTTTCGAGCTCCTCCTTGAACTCCCTATTCGTCGATATCTTGCCCCGAGTTGAACCGGATTTTTTTAAACAGTTTGCTTTCCGGATTGTGCGACCACTCCTGAGCCTAGGACGGTAGTCGGAGTTGGTGCCCTACCATGAAAGTAACCAGTGTTCTCACTAGCCGATTGACAGCTTGGTTGCTAGGTCAAAGACATAGCGGTCTATTGGGGTGGGTGTCAAAGCTTCCAGGAAAGTAGTGCATGGCTTTTTTCCGGTGCCGATAAAAATGAAGTGCGTGGGTGCCGTTTCCCTTCCTGGAGGCATTGGCATGAAGTATCCCCCTTTGAACCCGGAGTTACTTCTTCTCACTAGTCCAACTAGTTGGTGCCTCGGGTGTTGGTGGTCCCATGCATGCCAAGATTTGGAGTGGTGCTCATCTGATCTCTCGGTGTGGTGTCTCGGTGCTTGAAGGTTCAACTAGAGCCGCCGGTGTTTAGGTGAAGACTTTTGCTTTCCGTAGGGTGCTAGTAGATTGGAACTTAGCCCTACTCTGCTTGTTCTCTTTCTCCATGTTTTTAGGTTTTCACACCTATGCTTGTATCTCTAGGTGGTCTCCCGAGTTTTTCTTTTATTTTGGTTGTCTGTGGTTGCATTGATGGAGCCCAGCTTCTGTGCTCCTGCCCAACGAAAGTTGATGGGTCATATTCGTTTTTTTCCTACCTTACGAGCACACCAAAATCTATATCCAGCCCATGTATACCCGCCCCATCAGTATATATGCGGTATCTATATGCCCCATTAGAAAAAAAAAGAGGTCATGTAACCAGATAATCATCCCTTTGTCGAACTACCGTCCCACGTTGTGCATGCATGGTTTCGAAACCTGCTAGCTGCGTATGCATCTGCTGGGATTCGACAACGGCGCCGCCGGAGGACGGAATCGCTACGCCGGTGGGGATCCTGGTATTTCAAGGGTCCTACGTGTTCCAGTCGTCTTTGTTATCGCCGGCGATATCGTGGCCGCCCCAGATCCGTCAGTCCACCGACGGAGGAAACCCTCGTACAAGACAACACCAGCCATACGGGACACTACGGGGTTGTACGTGGATGCCAGATTTTTTTAATTTTGCGATCATGACTTCGCTTACGAAGGGATATGGAAAGATCTCCACCATTCTTGTTTTTGTCGTCCCAAGAGTTTCACAAAGGGAGGAGCACCAGAGCAGAAGTGGCATTGATGTAATCCTGGCCGGTTGATTGCTTCGTTAATTCAAAGCCGGGCTCATTTTGAGTGTTTTTCTAAAATAAATAACGGCAGGAAGTTATTAATATCGCCTCTTGTCCATTTGTTTGCTGGATGATTCAAAAAAAGAACACCACCCATCATTCAACATCGTCAGAATCTCCCGTGACAATCCCATCCATGTTATTCGTTCATTTTCATGCATAATCATCGCAGCGTGGAACTGAGGATGAAGAAGCAGCAGAACCATGTTCATTATTCATAGCCTGATTAAGTATTGCCAATGCATCGAGCGATACACTTGATAAGCAACCCAAACCAACAAAAGAAAAGCCAATGCACCCTAGTTATGGACCGGAGCCTTATTGTCGGCATGATCGAGTAGGCAGGAAATGTGAGGTGTGATAGCCGCATGGGAAAACGCGAGGCGCTTTGGCCCGCGTTTCCTTGTG
The DNA here is from genome assembly GCF_022539505.1 of Lolium rigidum. Lineage (NCBI taxonomy): Eukaryota > Viridiplantae > Streptophyta > Magnoliopsida > Poales > Poaceae > Lolium > Lolium rigidum. Next base: position 266,802,475 of record NC_061513.1, on the reverse strand, counting down.
CACCCAGAGACGTTAAGTTGGACTGAAATTGCAAGGATGTGACGGTTAATTCGCGGATAGTCTACCCAAGCGAGGACGGCCACGCGATTCGCCAAGTTGCCCCCTAGCCAACATGCTCCCGTCTGTGTCGCCAAAGACTTCGGGGATGGGACGCCCGGCTCACTCTTCTTCGCACTGGCTGATCACGCCCAACGGAAACATGAGAGCGATATTTTGGGACGATGATTGGATGGAGCATCTTTGTCGCCTTGCCACGCGCGTCAGTCTCAGTTGTGTACTCCAAGCCTTGTTTTCCAGCAACTCGCATATTGGGCGCCGATTAATGCGCCGATCCTTCTCTCCTGTTACTCTGCTTGCTGGACTGTCCTATAAATATAAACGAAATGTCGAGGCCTCCATGTATCTCCTCATTGGTTCTTGGTAGTAGCATCCTTCGGCAGGCCACTTGACCCGTGGAAGATCATGGCCGGGAGTAGTTCTTCTTCCACCTCAAGCAGGCGGACCCTGAAGCTGTTAGTCGCCAGAGACCAGTCAGGGAGCGAGCACGTGGTGTCCGCTGAGGCCGAGAAGAGCGCTGCCGACTACCTCTTCAGCCTCCTCAGCTGGAGCATGCCGGTCAACACCCTTATCAATGTGCTCAGCAGGAACCCCATGGTGGGCTGCGTTCGAAACCTGTACGACAGCGTCGAGACGCTCCCCAGCAGCTTCATCTGCCACCGCGACGCCAAGGCTGCCAGGGACGCCCTACTCAGGCCCACGGACTCTAGCAGCCGCGCCGGTGGGTTTGTGTTAGCAGGCGTCAATTACGTGGTCAGGGACGACCTCAGTATCACTCCCCCGTCCAATATCACAGCCGGCCTCACCATGCTCAACAACCGTGCCTTCCTCCGCGAGCAGGTCGTCCCACTTGGCGACATCCAGGTAATTCTCTAACAAACTTTTTTTTCTTTACAATACATCTCTCAAGCAGCTTGGAACTAATCGTTTCTACAATTATTTCATCTAAATATTAAGCTTGGTAGGTATATGTAGAGATGACCAACAAATATATAATATCAACTGATAAATAATCAATCCTTTATACAAAGCCATGTTGAACTATCTTGAGATGATTGTTGGATGTGTTGCGGATTTACAGGGTGCCCAGATACTGAACAAATCAATGGTGACCAGGAGGGTTCTCACACATGTCTACCTTCGGGGCCCGAGGGCTTTAACCGCGGCATGAATTATCTTTGTGAGGCATTCCCCCACCAGAGTCTATGTCATTGCCTCGTTGCTGTGTGTGTTTTGGTCTTATATATAGTTTTGGATTTCAGGCATGTTTAGTTGTCTTGTACTTGGGTTTAATGTCAGTCTGTGTTGATCACCAGATTATTAGTACCATGGTGTATGAATAAAGGCAAAAGCACTTATTGTTATCGGTTATGTCTATTCGTTTGTTGGACGTTCTAAAAGAAATCTCAGCTACATTTGTAAGAGTATGGATCAACATGGCAATTGCAAAACTTGAATTTTCCAAAAAAAAAAAAACTTACTTCAAAAATAAAAAGGAGTATAAAGCTTCCAAAGAGGAGGCTACGGTTGTGGATAGGGCCCTTACCATGTTCCAAGATGGTACAGTTCAGCTTCTAAGCCAAAGCAAATGTTCAGTGTTGTTCAGCCAGGCCTGTCCTTCAGCTACTTAGGGTGTTGTAAAAGCAGTTCTGAAAGTAAGTGTACATTTGGGTTTTTAGATAAGTCAAACTTTATTAACTTTGACCAACTTTTTAGGAAAAAGTAACAACATTTATGACACTAAATTACCATCACCAGATTCATCTCAAAATACAGTCTCATAATATAGTAATTTGATGTCACACATGTTGCTACTTTTTGGTAAAAAGATGATCAAAATTGTTAAAGTTTGACTTATTCAAAAACCCAAATGTACACTTATTTGTGGATGGAGGGAGTAAGAGTATGGATCAACACGGCAATTGCAGCACTTGAATTTTTCAAAACAAAAGTGCTTCAAAAATAAAAAGGAATATAATGCGAGTACATTTAGTATTGTGCACCCGTGACTAGTAAGGTTTTAAAAGAAAAAAAATAAGATTACTTTGTTGGTTGTCCACACATCTATTGACCTTGTTTCGTGCTATACTCGCAGCTACCGAGCTGCGAGGCTTACCCTACCGGCGTGTCACGTGCTTGGTGTAGTCTTTCATCCAATATACGATGCTATGTACCGATTTTGCTGTGTCTCAGTGCATCCTACGTGATATTCCAATATGTAGGCCACCACTTGTTTTAGGGTTGCACACGTTATGAAAATTTCTTGACATGCAAATAAAATTATTTTTCCCGGTACGCAGTGTACCCCTTGGTACCATGCAACTGAACCGAGCCAGACTCGATCTGTTACTACCTCCAGACGGAAAAAATGAAAAGATGAAAAATTCTTATGCGGTATCCTATCAAAAGACAAACTAATAAAACATTGTATTCTATCAAAGGGACATAACTACCATCTGGTCACTAGTGCAAACATGGCCTTTTGCACCGGTTTTTAAAGGCCATATGCACCGGATGGCTAACCGGTGCAAACCATCCGGTGCAAAAGGCCCCCCCTTTTGCACCGGTTGGATTACGAACCGGTGCTAAAGGGGTCTCCACGTGGCCGGCTGTGTGGCGCTCGGCGGGGAAGCTTTTGCACCGGTTCGTAATACGAACCGGTGCAAAAGGTCAGGCAGCGGCAGCATTTTAGTGCCCTTCCCGCCGCGGCAGGAATTGCACTAAACGCTGCCGCGGCAGAGACTCTACCCCATTCGAAACACGGTATAGTATTAATGCGAGACAATTCAAATATATATATATATATATATATATATATATATATATATATATATATATATATATATATATATATAGGAAACCATTATATTACATATATCGATCAAAGTGACACACGTTCATGCATATATATATATATATGTCTACATCAACTTTGATACTGGATGTCGGCCACATAGTGTTCTCCGTCTGGAGCTAAGACTTGCTCAACTAAGAATCCCGCCAGCTCTTCTTGAATTGCTCGTACACGCTCGGTTGCTAGAAGACCGTCCCGCAACCGTTCGATCTAATCATTTGAAGAAGGTACGGTGGTCAATATATATGTGTGTATGTGAATGAAACAGAAGGTGATAAAATAAAGCCATGAATGTTGTTTACTTACATCAAGTTGTTCCAAAATGTCCCTCTTATGGTGGGTATTCTGGCGCATGAAATCGCAAACGTAATACCCGCATAAATTATTCCCGTCCTCCTGCCTCAAGCACTTTACGAGAACAAAATTCAATCAAAATAATATATAAATATAATCAAGGATGATAATAATGGTATTGAAACTAGAATCATCAAAGAGATGCGCGGCCTAGCCAGTATTACTTACCGGTACATGTTTTATTCGAAGTTCTTTATTCTTTAAACCCGGAGACTTGTTGGTGAACCGTTTCCAAGCCTTGAGGAGGATATCAGCCATGTCCCCCACGCCTCAAGGGGTTTACTCTTCGAGTCCATGACTCCTACTATCCCGGTGTCGGGTTCAATGACTAGCAGGATATAGTGAAACCTGCGGACACACATATATATGCATAACTCATCAATTACACTTAACACATGGAGTAAGCGAAAAAGATTTAATGTGTGAAGACAAGTAACACTCACGAGAAGTTGTAAGGAAATAGTATTGCCCTTTTGTATGAGTTTTTCCTTAAGACATATACCAAGTTATTCTCTGTGTCCTTGGGAGAGTTGTGGACAGTATACCCATTCACGGTATATGGGTCAACGAACCCAAGATCATAGATTTGCCCCTTGCGGCATTCGCGGATCTTCATTCCGCATAATACAATGAGAGTATGGTTATATGCATGCAATGGACGAGCCGCGGTAGAGACTTAATTACATAAATAATACTTACGAGACGAGTAGGCACTCAGCAGAGATTTGTCGAGGGCGTCTTGGTTGAATAACTGAAATAATTCACAAAATTCGATGTTCATCACGTCATTTCGCCCGTAGTGCTCATCCGTGATTGCCACCATGATCCAGTTCTTACCATCCTTACATTTTTCCATGTACCAATTATGCGGTCTTCGCGAGTTGCGTTGATAGATTAGGCAACTCCTCAGCTCGACAAGAGGTTGCCCGTACTTGTACCTGGTATGCTATTTGGACATCATCACCCGTACTTGTAAGGAATTCCGCATCGATGCGGCTTAAGTACTCGGGAATACTCATACCGACCGCATCTGCCTCATCTTTGTATAGTCTTACCATCTCCGGATCAAAGCACGCCTGTGACATCGGGATACACTTGGAGCGGGGGCACGAGTTTTTCTGGTTTCCAAGCTGGGGAACTGGTTTCCCTTCTACCTTACTTTTTTCCCACCGATCTCTTGCTGACACATTTGACTTGCGAATAGACCGGTCATAGTTCGATGAAAGACTTGGCTCAGGTTGATGAAGGTTCTTCAGCAGTTTCAACTTCTTTTCGAGAGATATAGCTGGCTCCGGCTCAAGCTGGGGCTTTTTCAATTTCAACAATTGTTGCTTGTGTTGTTCAGCTACGATCTTGGCATTTTCCTCAACTGTATAGTCATAAGGTCTCTTGGGAGGAACCTTAGGCACTCTTGGGAGGGGCTCTTGTTTGCGTCTCGGTCGACTCAGCTGTGTCGTAGCGGTCCGCCTAATTTTGCTCTTAGACTTGGGCTGCGGCGGCGGAGAAGGCTCACGCGGCGGCGGAGAAGGCTCACGCGGCGGCGGAGAAGGCTCACACGTCGGCGGGGAAGGCTCACGCGCCGGCGGGGAAGGCTCACTGACATAGGCATCCCCAGTGGGCCTGCCAAAGATGGTACCCGGGGTTTACTAAAGGCCCAGAACTCGAAGGATAAGAAGACTCGGAAGCCCATTTAGTGTTAAGGAAAGATAGTTTGTATTAGGAAAGATAGAGATTTGTAATCTTACGGGTTTGGTACGAAACCCTCCCGAACTCTGTAACTTGTATATTACGAAACCCTCGGCTCCGCCTCCTATATAAGGGGGAGTCGAGGGACGAAGAAAGGACCGAATCTACTGTCAACATAACCCTAGTTTTCATAATCGTCGAGTACTTTTCGGCTGAAACCTTCGAGATCTACTTGCCCTCTACTTCTAACAAAACCCTAGTCTACAATCTGTAGGCATTGACAAGTTAATCCTTTGTCAATTGGCGCCGTCTGTGGGAACTAGAGGTTGCAAGGAGCTGATCTCGATGGCACGTTCAAGATCGTCGACTTCGTCGGTGGCAAGCAATGCGATGGATCGAGGTAACAAGGGAAAAACTGATCTAGTCAATTTTATTCCTCACCCGCCCTCCCGTATGGATGCATGTGCCTATCTGGAGGAGCCCATCATCATGACGTTCGGAGAATTCCGATTTGGCGTCAACAAGGAAGGATCCTACTGTCTCGAAGTTCCGATCTCGTCGGAATTTTCAGCGGTCGATTCTAGCTTTTCGTCGAGTGACGGGGAGTTTTCGTCGCCACGCTTCATCGACAGCAAAGCAAGCGGAAAGCTCGCCAAGATCTTCAGCAACACATCCTTCGAGTCGTCTGCGGACTCCTTTATAAGCAGCGACTCCGACAGCGTCGACAGCTTCAACTTCATCGACAAATCTGCTGCCATCGGAAAGGTCTTCACCACTCTATATGATGGTGTCACCAATCCTGACAAAAATCAGTACACAAAATATCATCAGATTTATGCGATAGAAGGGGCAGGCCGATCAGAGCCAGAAACGTCAGAGGCTTTCGATGATTTGGGAAATCCATACATCGATCCCGCTGATCTCAGGAAAGGCCTAGGCACTAAATACGTCGGCTCCTCACCCCGAGAAAGAGCACAACTCCCGCAAGAAGCATGGGATAGAGCTGCAAGAGCCATGGATGGTTCAGAACCTAAGACCACCACTGCCACTGTACAAGAACTTCAAGCATATCAATATAGACTTGCTCGAGTAAGCAGAGAGTTGGAAAAACAGACAGCATCCCTGAATAGGAGAAGAGAGGCAGCTTCCGCATCAAGCAGACGCCGAGCAGACTTAAGTCGACAATCAGGAACTTCGGGAGACAGTCACAGAGAAGCTCGGAGGAGAGCAATGTCTCGGTTGCAAAACATACCCGAAGCAGAAAGAGGAAACATAATTCAAAATCTCGACATGTCCTTTATGTCAATTGATGAAAGGGGAAATATCATCCCAAAAACACCAGAAGCAGGTTACATGGCAACACAAACTTACATCCTGGCGTCCAGACCACCTCCTGGGGACCCGAGAGAACCATTGTTCAATATGGCGATGGCTGGAGTAGGAGTTCTGGGAACAGCGTTTGCAACAACGCCTCCCGAAGAAAATCCCAGACAAAATAGTCCACGACCCACCGCAGCAGTTCAAGACCCCCCAAGAACAAGTGGAGCAAGAGACACAGCAGTCCAAGTAAGGGTGGACAGAGCGCGACAAGAAAGAAGGGAGCGTCAGCACTCACCAGAAGTTGCCGACGAAGATATGTGTGGGCTCCCGTGTTTCATGAGAAGAGTTCGAAAGACTCGAGTCCCAAAAGGGTTCAAGCTACCCGAAAATTTCAAGAAATTCGACGGCCTGCAAGATCCCGAGGATTGGCTCGTGGATTATCTCGAGATGGTAAAGCTGGTAGGAGGAACCAGAGCAACAGCTATGCAAAGTATCCAAGTTCACTTGAGCGGTGCCGCGAGATCTTGGATAAAGAAACTCCCCTTAAATTCCATCGACAGCTGGGATAACTTTGAGGACATCTTCGTGAAAAACTTCCGATCCACCTGCAAGAAACCTGCGTCATTGGAAGAGTTAAGGGCGTGTCGACAGAAACACGACGAGTCGATGAGGAAATATATACAGCGGTGGAACATCATAAAGAACTCGGCAGAAGATATATCTGACGAGAGGGCAATAGATGCGTTCGTGGCAGGAATTCGGCGAGGAGATTTTGTCGAGGACTTAGGGAGAACTAACCCTAAGACCATATCAGCACTCATGGAGATAGCCAATAAATGGGCAGATGGAGAAGACGCAATATACAATAAGCGACACAGGTCGCCAGAAGAGGATCGTGGTCGAAATTATCAAAATAGAAGGCGATTTTCTCGCCGGCTCTACAACAACGATGCTCCTGGCCATATATCAGCTGGTTTTCGAGGAAATCCTGGAGGAAACAGTCGAGATGACTATCAAAGGAGTAACGAGCATCAAGGCGACAATAGAGGCGATTCTCGCGGCAACAGACAAAATAGTGGACCAAGGTTCCAAAGACCTTATGTGTCCCCCGAAGAAATGATGAACGGTCCGTGCCAAATGCATTTTTATCTTGACAATAACGGAAAGAGGCAGTCAGGGCATCTCCAGAAAGATTGCCGAAATTTTCAGGCAATGTTGCGAGCCGCAGGAATCGCAAATGCCCAGGCTACGAATAGAAACCCCCAGGAGCCAAGGAGCGAGATCCACCTTCCACCTCCTCCCGCAATTACGGACGAAAATCGGCACCAGCTTAGAATAGCGGTGGCACCACACCCACCTCCATATGTTGATCCTAATTCTAACGGTGCGGTCTCGATGATCCAGAAAGCTAGGCCATCTAACAGGGCGCAGAAGGTAATCTCACGACAAGTGTTCATGGCAGAGAAGATGCCTCCACCAACAGTCGAGTACTTAAATTGGTCGGGGCAAGACATCGGCTTCACAATCGCAGACCATCCGCAGCAAGTTCCTCGACCAGGACAATCAGCACTCATTTTACCTGCAAGTATCGCTGGTTTTGACGTGTCGAGAGTTTTCATAGATGGCGGCAGCAGCTTAAACCTCATGTATGCAGATACATTGAGGAAGATGAACATATCCCTGGCAAACTTGAAACCAACTGACACACGTTTCCACTGGATTACACCAGAGAAGCCAAGTTACCTGTTGGGCAAGATCAACCTCGACGTTCAGTTTGGAACCCGAGAAAACTACATGATAGAGAATTTGGAGTTCGAAGTTGTGGACTTCCCGTCGCAATATCATGTTTTGTTGGGGCGACCAGCATATGCCAGGTTCATGGCAGTACCGCATTATACGTATCTGTTGTGGAGGTTGCCTGGGCCCAAGGGACCTATCACAATCAAAGGAAGTTTCGCGTTATCTGATAAATGCGACAAGGATTTTCATCGACTATCAGAAACTTTCGGGATGCAAGCAGAATATGCGGCACCAAGGTTCACCGATTATGATGTGCTGCCAGAGGTAGGGAGATCTTCCAAGGAGCCAACTTTCAACACAACCAAGGATTCAAAAGAAGTACATATCCACCCGACAGATCCAAAGAAAACGACATCCATTGCCGCAAACATGGACGTCGCATAGGAAAGCGCGCTCGTCAAGTTCCTCCGCGAGCACTGGAAAATCTTCGCATGGTGTCCAGCTGACATGCCAGGAGTACCCAGGTAACTTGCCGAGCACCACCTCAATTTGGATCCTCTCGCAAGACCAGTAAAGCAACCTTTGCGGCGTTTTTCGGAACCTAGCCGCAAAGCCATGTTATCAGAAATAGATCGACTCAAAGATGCTGGTTTCATCAGAGAAATATCTACCGAAGCCACATGGGTAGCTAACCCAGTGATGGTGCCGAAAAAACACACAATAGTCCTTCGCATGTGCGTCGACTTCACGTGTCTCAATAAACATTGTCCCAAGGATCACTTTCCCCTCCCAAGGATCGATCAAATCATCGACTCCACGGCAGGATGCGAACGTCTTTCCTTTTTGGACGCATACTCTGGTTATAACCAGATTAGATTAAAAGAAGAAGATGAAGCCAAGACAGCATTCATCACACCTTACGGCGTGTTTTGCTACAAAACAATGCCCTTTGGTTTGAAAAACGCGGGAGCAACATATCAGCGGATGATGCAGAAGTGCCTAGCAACACAGATTGGAAAAAATGTACAAGTCTACATTGACGATGTCGTAATAACATCAAAGAAGGGGTCGACTTTGATCGAAGATTTGAAGGAAACCTTCGACAACCTCGATAAGTTCTGCCTCAAGCTGAACCCGACAAAGTGCTCTTTTGGAGTTCCTGCAGGAGAACTTCTCGGGTTCTTGGTATCAGCAAGGGGGATTGAAGCCAACCCCGAAAAAATCCAGGCCATCGTTACTATGAGAAAACCAACAAAGTTAAAAGAAATACAACAGTTAACGGGGCGAGTCGCAGCTTTGAGCAGATTCGTCACCAGGCTAGGAGAGAAGGCACTGCCGTTCTACGCATTGATCAAACAGGGCGAAAAATTTCAATGGAACGAGGAAGCAGATAGAGCCTTCGAGAACCTCAAGCGGGCAATTTCGACACCACCAATCCTGGTGGCGCCTAAAGAGAAAGAACCTCTCCTCTTATACATTGCAGCCACACCACAGGTGGTCAGCACAGCCCTAGTAGTCGAGAGAGAAGAAGAGGGCAAGCTTCATGGAGTTCAGAGGCCGGTATATTTCATCAGCGAAGTACTGTCGCCTTCAAAACAGCGGTACCCGCAATATCAGAAACTGGCATATGGAGTATTCACGACAGCAAGAAAATTGCGACACTATTTTTCGGCGCACCCGATAATAGTAGTCAATGAAGCCCCCTTGTCAAATATACTGAACAACCCAGAAGCTACAGGTCGTGTCTCCCTTTGGGGAATAGAACTTTCTCCTCGGGACATCACGTATGAAAAAAGAAAAGCAATAAAATCGCAGGTTTTACCAGATTTCATTGCAGAGTGGATGGAGCTACAAAACACGGGGCCTCCAGATTTATCGAGAACTTGGACCATGAACTTCGACGGGTCCAAAAGGTTGGAAGGTGCTGGAGCAGGCGTGATATTGGTATCACCCGAAGGCGACAAGTTGAAATATGTCTTAAGGATGACGTTTCCAAATGCGTCCAACAATGAAGCAGAATATGAAGCTCTCATACACGGGATGAAGATGGCGAAAGCTTGTGGTGCAACCCGATTGAAAATCTTTGGCGACTCACAATTGGTAGCACAGCAAGTTATGAACCAATGTGATGCAGTCAACGAAAGTATGATAGCATACAAAGAGGTGTACAATGAGCTGGAGAAATTATTTGATGGTTGCGAGGTAAACCACATCAGCAGGATGAGTAACGATGAAGCCGACGTTCTTGCAAACATCGGGTCACAGTGTCTCGCGATTCCTCCAGGCGTGTTTTGGGAAGAGATAAGCGAGAGATCAACAAAGCCAGCGAAAACAAAGAAGGAGAAGAAAGAGAAACCCTCGAGTATTACCAATGACACAGTAGAAGAAGAAGAGGAGCAGGAGCTAGTCATGATGGTGCAAATTCCATGGATGCAGGCTTACATATCATACATCCTAAGGAAAACGATACCCGACGATCCAGTTGAACCAAGGCGAATAATTAGGAGATCAAAAGCTTTTACTGTGGTAAAAGGGGAGTTGTACAAACGAAGTATTTCGGGCGTGCTACAGAGATGCGTTACACCCGAAGAAGGAAGAATAATCCTGAAAGATGTGCACGAAGGGATATGCGGGCACCACGCGAGTAACCGAGCTATCGCGGCTAAGGTTTTCAGAGCAGGATTTTATTGGTTAACAGCAATCGAGGACGCGAAGGAAATAGTGAGGACTTGCGACGCGTGCCAAAGATTTGCCGCCAAACCTCACTCTCCTGCAGCAGAACTTATGCCAATCCCACTATCTTGGCCCTTTGCTCAATGGGGTCTCGACATGGTGGGAAAACTACACAAAGCTTCGCCAGGAGGTTATGAGTATATGCTTGTCGCTGTCGACAAATTTACAAAGTGGATAGAAGCAAAGCCGATAAATTCACCGGACGGCGCGTCGGCGATCAAATTCGTGAAAAGCATCGTCTTTAGATTTGGAGTCCCTCATAGCATTGTCACAGACAACGGCAGTAATTTTACGTCCAAGGAGTTCAAAGCATACTACGCAGAAGTGGGCATCAAATTAAGTTTTGCGTCTGTTGCACATCCACAGACCAACGGTCAAGTCGAGAAGGCCAATGGCATCATCTGCAATGGTATCAAAAAACGCCTGCTAGGACCACTGGAAAAAGCTCGGCACACTTGGCCAGATGAGCTGCCAAGTGTGTTGTGGAGTATCCGAACAACACCAAATACGGCGACGCAGGAGACGCCGTTTTTTCTGGTCCATGGAGCCGAAGCAGTCCTGCCGATAGAAATAGAGCATGATTCTCCAAGAGTCACAGAATATGATGAAGAAACCTCGAGAAAAGCTTTGGAGGACGACGTCGATGCACTTGACGAAGCTCGAGACGAAGTCCTGTCACGAGTCGCTAAATATCAACAGGACCTGAAGAATTACCACAGTCGACGATTGCGCCCAAGGTCTTTTCAAGTTGGTGACTTAGTTCTGCGACTCAACCAAAAAAGTCATGAAAAACTCGAGTCACCATGGCTTGGACCCTACATCGTCACAGAAGTAATCGAAGGAGGAGCATACAGAATAAGGGACAAGAAGACGGGAAACGTTGAGCCAAATCCTTGGAACGTGGCGCAGCTCAGGCGTTTTTACGCTTAGATGACGAAATATAGTCTCCTCTGTAAACATACAATGTACTGAAACGCCCGCGAGTTTTCAGACGCACTCTTTTCCTTTTTCGGGGCACCGAGTGGGGCCGGAGAAGGTTTTTAATGAGGCGGGCTCGCGGTGCTGCAATATAATAAAGATAGTGGAATTATATATCTTTTTCCCGACAGGCTCGGGGGCTTCCCCCTAAATGATACAATATATATATACAGTGTCGCTAAACGCAAAAGAAGCATCTTGCCTTGGTAAAAAATACCTCGCCAAAATAAAAAGAGATATCGACAAAATAGCGATCAACAAAAAGCTCGGGGGCTCGCACCCGCAAAAAATAGTACACAGTGTATATTATCTTGCCGTGGGACAACCTCGCATTATAATAAACAAAAATACTGCAATCAAAACGCCCGGGGGCTTGGCGACAAAAATAAAAATATAATGACTTTACAATATAGATCATATACACAAGATACAATCTTTGGAACAAGTTTGTCTTCAAGGATTTCCCAATATATTGTCTATGGTTAAGCGCTTATTATTTACAGCACGAGTGCTATGCTCAGCGTAGCTGCCCTTCACGAAGAATTCGGCATCCATCCGAAGAAGTTCATCCATCATGTCTTCGGCAACAGGAGTAACAATATCATCATACTTTCCGAAGTTTCTTTTCCTCTTCGACATCTTCTCCAAGCACTTTGGAACAATCTGCCCGACATCTAATTTCGGGTAACAGATTTTTATCATGATCATCGCAAACATTGCGCCAGCAGCTAGTTGGGCTCGTACAAAGCCATGGATGCGAGGAGCATCTCGAAATTTATCCATTAACGCAGGAAGGGTTTCTGGCATCTTATTGCGAGGAAACATGGTACCATAGACCAGAGACAAAGTCCTCGTACAGAAGTCAAGATACTCGCGAACCTGAAGCGCGCGATCTTGAAATCTGACGATTTGGCGAGTCCGTTCAGGCGTGCCCCAAAAAGTCGACCCATGTTCACGTGCAAGTCGAAGAAGAACACTGGAACGAGCCTCTACACGCTCATCTTCAGTAGCAGCATCCAAAAAAGCACCTATTGTCTCTTAAAACAAGTCAGTGAGTAATAAGGAGATAAGCAGCAAAGAAAAAGAAGAAGCACGACAAAGATAATGAAACATACCTGCCATATCCAAGCTAGCATCTATCAGCAGCTGGAGCATAGAATTTTCTCGAGACGTAGCTGCAGCAGCTTCAGCAACAGCAGAGTCCTTCTCAGCGATGGCAGCTTGAGCTTGTTGGAGTGCAATTTTTCCCTTTCAGAAGATTCTCGAGATTGTTCCATGAGCATAAGCGATTGCTTCTTCACGGATTGGAGTTGTCCTCGAAGTTCTTTCAATTCTTCTGTCAGATCCTTACTCGCAGAATCATCAACAAAATTAACAGGGACAGAGGACTTCTTTGGAAGGGACGAAGGAAAAACTTCGGAAGGACCAGGAATTGACGTATAGTTGTCAAAAATTAACTGAAAAAATAGAAAAACGTCGACATCAATCACTGAGACAAAGATCGACTTCCATTCATTCTCATAATATATACATGTCTATTACAAAAGAAGGACCTCTAGAAGATATAATTATCGCCAGGAGCACTATGGCGACAGTACCAAAAGGAGGAGGTAAACTAAAAACAAAGCAAAAGAGCATTAAACTAGACCTCCGGCCTTGATGAGCTGGGAGTCGAAGATGGCTTGATCCCGAGATAGGCCAGGATTTTCTTCGTATTCAGCTTCGCTGTCTTGATCAATGATCGCCATTTTGTTTGCTCTATCTGCTCCGTGTTGCCCACTTTTGCCCAGTCAATAGTCTGTTGACTATCAGCAACTAAGGCAACGAGTGCTTTCAACGGCAACCTTCATATTCTCATGGCGCATCTTCAGCCCAAGATCTTCGGGAGGATTAAAGCACTTGGCAAGACCAAGGAAAGTTGCGGGTTCCTCTTTCTTCGGGAAGAAGTAGGGGAAAAGCCTCGACAATCCTGCCCTGGCTTCATCAATGCCCTCACGCGCTTCCGTCCCATGAAATTCAAGGAACGAAACGGCGTCAAGAAGAGGATCATTGTCGGGATCCTCAAGTTCAAATTCTTGAGAGGTCTTATCTGTCAAAATAAAAAAATCCGATCAGCAAAAGAGTGCAGAAAGGAAAAATCCAAAGGATATGAAGTGGTTCAGATACTTACTGACAAAGCGACGATTTTGCGTCCTTATACGTTTAGTAATCGCTTCTTCACGAGCGATTTGTGCAGCTATGTGATCGCTTAGCGAAGTCTCGGCATCATGCGAGACGTTTCCGAAGATCTTCGACACCGACGAAGATCAGCCTTGGCTTTGTCAGCTTCTTGCCTAGCTTCAACGGCATCCGACTCGGCCTTCTTGCGAGCCTCTTCACTTTGCTCTAATTTTTGAACAAGTGATAAGGGGTGGCCCGATCTTCTCAGTAAGAAACGGTGGTGATGATGATCACGGGTGATGGCAGCGGAGATACACGACGATGAAGTGGATGATAACTTGTATGACGCAACGAGATCTCTCGATTGGTCCCTGTCGCCAGATGCAACAGCTCTCAACCCTGCAAGATATTCGCAACTCCACACACTTGCGCACGTAGCCGCCGACCACGAAGCGGTAAGTTGCAACCGCCTAATTCCCAATGGAACAGCAGATCACACAAGACTTAAACAGGATCTACACAATATCCAAGCAATATGGTGTAGGGAATTCAATAGTTTTGCAGAGCAAACAACTAAGAACTAGGGTTGATCTTAAACGTGGTCTAAAGCAGCTAGGGGGTCGTCCAAGGCACTTATATAGGCGTCCGGGACGAGTTCTGGTCGAAAAATACGAGTAAAACCGACCCAGAATAGATCTGGTCGAGACAGACTCGGACATGTCCGGTCTGGGATCCGGTCAACCGGGCTGGTGACCAGGCGGTCCGGTCTATGGTCCGGTCGACCGGACGCTGCAACCGGAAACGTCGCAGAAATCGTCCGGTTGGTGCCCGGTACGAGGCAGCGTCAACCGGACCAGGGACCGGGTGGTCCGGTCAGGGGCCCGGTCGACCGGGTGCTGTAACCGGGCGGCCGGTGTGGTGGCCGGTCGACCGGGCCAAGGACCGGGCGACCTGGCGTGGCGGCCGGTCTGACCGGGTTCTGGACCGGCCTGGACTTCTTCTTCTCCTCTCGCGCATGCCTCCCGCTCCTCCCTCGCGCGTCCATGGGATATCTTCATGTCCAGCTCCATGTCCAGCTTCACGTCCATCTTCACGTCCAGCTGCTCCTCTCCTCGTGCGATGCTTGTCTCCTCTTCATACCTGATGATACATAAGTAATAGGACTTAGGTAGTATAAAGTTCTCATCCATCAAGGTATCGTTTAAGAACAAGTTCACCTGTTGTTTAAGTAGCTTCGCACGAGCTCGTGTCATTGGTCCAACCCTGACTTCATTAGACTTGAGCTTCACAGCAGGTTCATCTTCAGTTGGTAATGACGGAGGTAGTAGTGAGGTAGGGATGTCCTCATCATCTCCCCCCTTCAAAAGGCGTCGACCCCGACGCTCCAAGGTCTTCTCCGTCATATGGTGTCAAATCAGCAACATTGAAAGAATTACCGACACCAAACTCATCCTCTGGAAGATCTATCGAGTATGCATTATCATTGATCTTGGCAAGCACTTTGTAAGGACCATCACCACGAGGCTTCAACTTAGACTTTCTCAGCTTCGGGAACCTATCCTTGCGAAAATGTACCCAGACCAAATCACCAGGCTTGAACAACAACTCTTTGCGCTTCTTATTCATCCTTGCAGCATTGCTCTTGCCTTTCTTCTCAATCAACTCTTTAGTCTTCTCATGAATCTTCTTCACATAATCTGCCCTCTTTGATGCCTCCATATTAACTCTCTCATGTATGGGCAAAGGCAACAAGTCAAGTGGAGTAATGGGTTTGAAACCATACACCACCTCAAAAGGACATAGCTCCGTGGTAGAATGTACCGCCCTGTTGTAAGCAAACTCCACATGCGGCAAACACTCTTCCCACTCCTTCAGGTTCTTCTTGATCATGGATCTCAACAGTTGTGACAATGTTCTATTCACCACTTCAGTTTGACCATCAGTTTGGGGATGACAAGTAGTGCTGAACAACAGCTTCGTCCCCAGCTTTCTCCAAAGCATCTTCCAGAAGTAGCTCATAAACTTCACGTCACGATCAGAAACAATAGTCTTTGGGACTCCATGTAGACGTACAATCTCCCTGAAAAACAGGTTAGCAATATGCGACGCATCGTCGCTCTTGTGGCAGGCAATAAAATGTGACATCTTAGAGAATCTATCTACTACCACAAATATAGAATCATGGCCTCTTTTAGTACGCGGCAAACCCAACACAAAATCCATACTAATATCCTCCCATGGTGTAGTAGGTGCCGGTAAAGGAGTATACAAACCGTGAGGCTTCAGCTTGGACTTGGACTTGTTGCAAGTAATGCATCTTCGCACATATCTATCCACGTCCCGCCTCATCTTTGGCCAATAAAAGTGGTCAGCTAGCATGAGTAGCGTCTTCTCACGCCCAAAGTGACCCATCAAACCTCCAAGCATGTGATTCCCGCAATAAGAGCAAACGCACGGACGATTCCGGAACACATAGTTTGTTAGCCCTAAACAAGAACCCATCATGTATGTGATATTTTTCCCATGCTTTACCAAGAGCACATAAGCGATATGGTTCAGCAAAATCATGATCAGTGGCATACAAATCACATAGTATCTCTAAACCAGGAATTTTAACATCAAGTTGAGTTAATAGCATATTCTTCCTAGATAGAGCATCAGCAACAATATTATCTTTTCCCTTCTTATGCTTAATAATGTATGGAAAAGACTCAATGAACTCAACCCACTTAGCTAGACGCTTATGCAAAGTAGATTGGGCTTTCAGGTATTTTAAAGCTTCATGATCAGAATGTATGATAAATTCTTTTGGCCACAAATAATGTTGCCAAACCTCAAGAACTCTAATTAAAGCATACAATTCTTTATCATATATAGGATAGTTCAACTTAGCACCAGAAAGTTTCTCAGAAAAATATGCAATTGGGCGACCCTCTTGCATCAACACACCACCAATTCCAATACCACTAGCATCATATTCAATCTCAAATTGCTTATTGAAATCAGGAAGTGCAAGCAACGGTGCAGAAGTTAACAATCTCTTAAGTTCATCAAAAGCATGATCTTGGGCTGCGCCCCACTCAAAAACAACACCCTTTTTAGTCAAATCATTCAAAGGTGCAGCAATAGTACTAAAGTTGGGCACAAATCTGCGATAAAACCCAGCTGGACCATGGAAACTTCTTACTTGACTCACATTCATGGGAGTAGGCCAATTTTGAATAGCTTCAATTTTAGACACATCTACTTCTACTCCATGCTTAGAGACAACATAACCCAAAAATATGACCTTATCTTTGCAAAATGTGCACTTCTCAAGATTACCATAGAGTTGATTATCACGCAACACTTGCAAAACATGTCGAATATGTATAGTATGATCAGATGCATTGCGTCTGTAGATTAATATGTCATCAAAATACACAACCACAAATTTGCCAATAAATTCACGCAAAACATGGTTCATCAGTCTCATGAAAGTGCTAGGTGCATTAGTTAACCCAAAAGGCATTACTAACCACTCATATAAACCAAATTTTGTTTTAAAGGCTGTTTTCCACTCATCCCCTTCTTTCATCCTAATTTGATGATAGCCACTACGCAAATCAATTTTAGAGAACACATCAGCACCACTCAATTCATCTAGCATATCCTCTAAGCGGGGAATAGGATGACGATATCGAATAGTAATGTTGTTTATAGCTCTACAATCTACGCACATACGCCAAGTACCATCTTTTTTAGGAACTAGAATAACGAGAACAGACACAAGGACTAAGGCTTATGCGAATATAACCTTTGTCGAGTAGCGCTTGTACTTGCTTCGTATCTCCTTCGTCTCTTCGGGATTAGTGCGATATGGCGCCCTATTGGGCAGCGATGCTCCGGGAATCAAGTCAATTTGATGCTCAATACCTCGCAATGGTGGTAGTCCTGCGGGTACCTCCTCCGGAAACACGTCGCCGAATTCCTGCAAAACATTAGAAACACCAAGAGGAAGAGGGGTCATGTCGTTAGAAACCAAAACCGTACCCCCGTACAAAAGCACAAGAGGCATGGCCGTAGGATCCTCACTAAATTCTCTCATGTCTTCTTTGGTGGCTAATGAGACTAAGGAATTCACTCTCTCACTTTTCGTTATATTACTCACGACATTACAATTCTCTCGCCTATCTAGAGGTGCATCCTCCAAATTCACTTCGATCTTCTGACGAGACTCATTGACAATTTGTTGTGGTGACATAGGTCTGTAAGTTAATTTTCTTGCCCTTGTACTCCAAGTGATATGTATTGGCACGACCATTGTGTTGCACAGAACGGTCATAGAGCCAAGGCCGACCCAATAAGAGGTGACAAACCGTCATAGGAACCACATCAAAATCAATGCAATCCTTATACGGTCCAATCGCAAATTCAACACGCACCATGTGGTTTACCTTCATCTCACCATTGTCGCTCAACCACTCGAATATAATATGGATGCGGGTGCGGTAAATACTTCAACTTCAGCTTGGTACATAACTCCTTGCTTGCTAAATTGCGGCAACTCCCGCCATCAATAATGACCTTGCAAGCCTTGTCAGGACCAACTAAAGCTTTGGTTTGGAACAAATTGCAGCGCTGAGTAGATGCACTAGGCAACACACTAAGAGCACGCTGCGACACAACAATGGTGCGAGCATCAGAAGGATATGCATCTTCACCATCAGTGTCATAGTCATCATTGTCTGGAGCATTTGGATCAGCATCATCTCCAGTCTCATACTCATTGTCCTCATTGATAAACATGACTTTGCGGTTAGGACAATCTCTCTTGAAGTGACCCTTGCCACCACATGTATGGCAAAGCATATCACGGTTGCGCGTTGTAGACGCACCGGAACCACTCGTACTTGCGATAGATTCGGACTTCTTTGCATTAGATACATTGGAGACCGGTTTGCTAGGCGGAGTAGAGTAAGGAGCAGAGCGCGTCGAAGGCGCCGGCGCGTAGAGGGCGCGCGGGGTGTAAAACGCCCAGCTCCCGTAGCACGTCCCTTAACCTTTGCTTCTTCGACCAACTGTGATTCAGCTTCTCTTGCATGATGTAACAATTGATTCATATTGGTGTAGGTGTAATGACGAACAATGCCTTTAACATCATACTTCAGTCCATTCAGAAAACGCTGCATTGTCATCTCTAGAGACTCACGGACACGACCACGCTGCATAAGCATCTCCATCTCCATGTAGTACTCATCAACAGTCTTCACACCTTGCCTTAATAGTGTTAGCTTATCAAATATGTTCCGCATGTAATTTGTAGGCACAAAACGAGAAGTCATTGCCTCTTTCATAGCACGCCATGTACGGATAGGTTGTGCACCATCTTCATCGAGGTTACGAACCAAAGAATCCCACCAATGCAATGCATAACCATCAAATTCAGAAGACGCAAGCTTGATCTTCCTATCTTCAGAGTAGTGTGGATCTAGGCTCCATAATTTTTCAATCTTGAGCTCCCAAGTGAGGTATTCTTCAACATCAGCTCCTCCTTCAAACTTGGGTATGGAAAACTTAGGCTTACCCAATCCATCTTCTTCATCTTGTCCACGACCATTGCGGCCAAGTGGAACCCAGCCACGAGGACGATGACCACGAGGCGCACCACGAGCATTGTGTGCGTCATCTTCAAGCTCAGGATCGTCATCATCTTCTTGTTGTTGTTGTTGTTGTACAGTCAAGTTCTCAATAGCGAGACGCATATCCGCAATATTGCGCTGTATATCCATCATTTGATCAGACAATCCAGTGACGGTGACATTAGTAGCATCCAGCGTTTGTTTGATCTCATCAACTGTACTCTTAAGCTCATCATCGTTAGTGCGGAATTCACGTCGCATCTCATTACGAAGAGCTTCATACTCCCTCCATGTGATGATATCTCGCCGAATTCTTGTTCTCCTGGTTAACAATCTTATTATCACTAGCAGACATGATTAGTAGGTGAGTGCACTAAATCAAAAATATATGGTGGTACTCTCACAACTCACTCAAAACTGATAAGAAAAGGAAATCTTACCGTTCCAAAGTAAATTAGTATTGCTTACCACTTGTAGGAACAACTAGTGCACGGATGTAGCGAAGCGAATATCAAGGGTATAAGAACAATCACACGACAAAGCAGGGTATATGTGGGGCTGTAGGTAGGCTACCTATTTGCACCAATAACAAGCTCTAGCGCTGACCGTAGACAACCAAAGATACTCACACAAGGCGATATAATGAGGCAATGCAACTATCTGGAGGAAAGGTTGCAATGCACAAGAGAGACGCTAGCAAAGCTCAACGAGACAGGCACAAGATTGGTCAACTACGGATGCAGTAAAGAAAACTTAGGCCTTTCACTTGATTTCAACTAGCACACACTTTTCTTTTTGTATTTTCTTTTTATAACACACGCAGCTATGTAGCTCTTTTTGCTTCTTTTCTATTTTCTCTTTTTTTTTTGGATTTTCTGACGCAACTCCTTGATAACACGGCCAACAAGATATGCAAAGCACCAAAACCCTAATGAGCAGCCTGTCAAGCGGTAAAACTACTCTCTTCTGGGGAAGTTCCTAGTCACGTATATTGATAGGCTCTGTGTCTATGGTTGGGAACAAGCACACTGTACGCTATGTGGACTCGGAGTAACAAAAACTGACACCACGAGATACGGTAACACAAGATGATAGAGTAAACTCAAACCCTAAAATACTAGATGAAAGAAAAAGTGACGCAAAAACAACTACGAAAAGCAACTAAAACTGGAAATTAGTGCAATCTAAGGCTATGGCAAACCCTAACCCTAACTTTTTATGGCTTTTTCTGTATAGGAAACACTCACAACTCAACTATGGGGTGGATTGTGGATGGCTTACCGAGGAAAACTGGAAATCTGATACCAAGATGATAAGGGGTGGCCCGATCTTCTCAGTAAGCAACGGTGGTGATGATGATCACGGGTGATGGAAGCGGAGATACACGACGATGAAGTGGATGATAATTTGTATGACGCAACGAGATCTCTCGATTGGTCCCTGTCGCCAGATGCAACAGCTCTCAACCCTGCAAGATATTCGCAACTCCACACACTTGCGCACGTAGCCGCCGACCACGAAGCGGTAAGTTGCAACCGTCTAATTCCCAATGGAACAGCGAGATCACACAAGACTTAAACAGGATCTACACAATATCCAAGCAATATGGTGTAGGGAATTCAATAGTTTTGCGAGCAAACAACTAAGAACTAGGGTTTATCTTAAACGTGGTCTAAAGCAGCTAGGGGGTCGTCCAAGGCACTTATATAGGCGTCGGGACGAGTTACGGTCGAAAAATACGAGTAAAACCGACCCAGAATAGATCTGGTCGAGACAGACTCGGACATGTCCGGTCTGGGATCCAGTCAACCGGGCTGGTGACCGGGCGGTCCGGTCTATGGTTCGGTCGACCGGACGCTGCAACCGGAAACGTCGCAGAAATCGTCCGGTTGGTGCCCGGTACGAGGCTGCGTCAACCGGACCAGGGACCGGGTGGTCCGGTCAGGGGCCCGGTCGACCGGGTGTCTGTAGCCGGGCGGCCGGTGTGGTGGCCGGTCGGCCGGGCCAGGGACCGGGCGACCTGGCGTGGCGGCCGGTCTGACCGGGTTACGGACCGGCCTGGACTTCTTCTTCTCCTCTCGCGCATGCCTCCCGCTCCTCCCTCGCGCGTCCATGAGATATCTTCATGTCCAGCTCCATGTCCAGCTTCACGTCCATCTTCACGTCCAGCTGCTCCTCTCCTCGTGCGATGCTTGTCTCCTCTTCATACCTGATGATACATAAGTAATAGGACTTAGGTAGTATAAAGTTCTCATCAATCAAGGTATCGTTTAAGAACAAGTTCACCTGTTGTTTAAGTAGCTTCGCACGAGCTCGTGTCATTGGTCCAATCCTGACTTCATTGGACTTGAGCTTCACAGCAGGTTCATCTTCAGTTGGTAATGACGGAGGTAGTAGTGAGGTAGGGATGTCCTCATCAACAAGTGTATTGGCACGCTCGTTGACCTCCGCCAGTTTTTCTGTCAAGAAAGTTAAAAACGTCGACAACAAGATAGCAAGAAAGTAGAAGCAAAAAAGAAGTAACGAAGCATTACCTTCAGTTTTGCTGGTATAATCACGGTACCCAAGGAATTGAGCACCAATGCGAAGAAGCTCTTTGATCGTAGGCTATCAAAGAAGGACAAAGAAAGAAAATGTCGATATGGGAAAAATGATGGCACGTAGAAGCAAATGGAGAAAATATAGACGACGACAAGCGGATTAAGAACTTACATCATCCAAGAGAGGGTTAGAAGAGCTACTCGATTGAAGAGTAGGCTCCGGGATTGTTTCAACCCTTGCCCTTTTTGGTGAAGGGACAAGGGGGCTTGAAGGAGGAGTAGCGGCGCCGACGTTACGTTGAGGAGGCGAAGTTTCTTCTCCTTCAACTGGCGTCTCCGAGGCGACTAATGTATGTGACGTACTCGTTCGAGCAGCCACATCAGCAGTTGGTACTTCTTCTTCATCATCACTACGAGTAAATGTCGACAACATAAAAAGCAAGATAGACAAAAATCTTCAAGTGCAATTAAACAGGGAGAGGGTACTTACGAACTGATGAGAGTCTCGAGGTATGGATCATAAGCTGCCTTCTGGCGAGAAGGAACAGCTTCTTCGGGCTTGGAGGTGCCGGAATCTTCGGCATCATTCCTTTTCCTTTTGTTCTTTGGAGAAACAGCAGGAGGAGGAGATTGTGCCGACGCAGTGGCTTTAGAGGCATCCTCCTTTTCGTCAGATCCCGCAGATTTTCGAGATTCTGCGGGTTCATTTGCAAAAGAGGGGGCATCTTGGTTATCGTCGGAGATAACGGCCCTTTCTTCGACTTCCCAACCTTCCGGAAGGGGAGGAAGCGAAACAAGATTTGGATGGTCCTGTATAAAAAGAAGGAAGGATGTCAGAAAGGAGTAACAACACAAATAGCAAGGCAATAACAAATAACGCGACAACATTTACCTTAGGAAGCGCATTGGTGGCGCTGTATGGTTTTACGCGATAAGTGGAAGGGATAGAATCTTTCTTCTTGAGAGATGAAATTTTTCGGATAAGCCTATCCAAATCCTTGACTTCCAGATTCGTCGACAAGCGATCTGTGTCTTCATCGCTAGCATAATTCCAGAAAGGGTTTTTGCGAGCCTGAAGAGGCTGCACTTTAGTCCTAAGGAAATACGCCGTAATTTGGATGCCTGATAATTCTTTTCCACGAGTATTCTGCAACTCATGGATGCGAGTCATCAGGGCTTCCGTCGAAATCCTTTCTTCTTCGGTAGCTTCTGCATCCCAAGAACGGCGGCGAAGGATTTTCTCGGCACCGTCAAAAGGAGGAATATTGTCTTCGGCGCATCCATGGTTTTCTTCCCGAATATATAACCACTTCTTGCGCCACCCTTGAACGGAGTCAGGGAGTTTGACGTCGAAGTAGTTGACAGAGGAGCGAACGAAATAACAACGCCGCCTATATTATAGGCGACATTGGCGGAGCCATTACGGCGACAGAAGAAAATGCGCTTCCATAATGCCCAGTTAGGCTGGACACCAAGGAAGGCTTCGCAGAGGGTGATGAAGATGGAAATGTGAAGGATAGAGTTGGGCGTGAGGTGGTGAAGTTGGAGACCATACACAAAAAGCAATCCCCGAAGAAAAGGGTGAATGGGGGCGGAAAGACCGCGGATGAGGTGATCAACAAAACTTACCCGATACCCCATTGGAGGGGTTGGGTAGCTTTCTTCACTGGGGAAGCACACCGCTTTGGGTTTCTTGCTAATCCCCAGCTTCTTCAAGAGGTTCAGATCCTGGTTCGTGATCTTGGACCTTTCCCACTCCGCAGTTCCTAGATCCGCGGCAGCCATCGATGAATCGGGCGTGCTATGCCTGGTCAAGCGACGCGGTGGCATCAACAATGGCGGACGAATGCAGCTGCGAAGAGAAGAGCTCTGAGAGCTGTGGGGCGCAGGAGGAAGTTTTGCAGGGGAAAGCAGGGGAACGGCGCGAGCGGAAGTGCTCGAGGTAGAAGAAGGGGATCTTATATAGAGGTGCGGTGAAGCGGCGGACCGTTGGATAGAAAAGAAGTGTGGTAGATGATAACCACGTGGATACAGGGGTAAAAAAGTATTTTAATGGAACGAGGTTATGGAATGTGTGCCAGAAAAAGTGGAGAACATGTGTCCCCCACTTGCACGACGTGTCCATCGGATGAGAAATTTGGACCCACAAGGCAGTAAGAGAAGCAGTTTTCGCATGTTATTAAAACAGAAATCGTGGCTATCATCAGCAACAACGTCATCAAGGTAAAAGAAAAGTTCGACTATGAAGTTTGGAAAGTTTATCGACAACGCAAGATTATTTCGGGAGCCTTTGATCAAATACAAGTTTTTTCCCAAACGCTCGGGGGCTACTTTGGAAAAATAGAAAATTTCGAGTCTGACAAGATAGAAATGGCGAGAGCCTATGACCAAATGCAAGAATTTGTTCATAGCCTCGGGGGCTACTCCCATCGGGAGCGCTGGTCGCGCACCCGATAAATATAAAACTATCGAGAAGGATTATAAATATAGCGGCAATGGATACTAATCTGTGGAGCCTACACCCAAGCACAAGTCCTTGGCTGCAGCCTCGGGGGCTACTCCCATCGGGAACGCTGCTCGCGTACCCGATGAATTTTGATTAAAAGAAAGAAGTAGGAGTGAGTATATTTGGAGTTACACAGATAACTCTACATATACTCCCATCGGGAGGACAAAATAAGTCATCAAAATATGACTCGACAAAATGTGCTATTCCAACAGCCGAAAAGCACTCGACAATATATTCTCAGAGGGCTAAAAGTCGCGACAAAATCTCTGAATGCCGCAAAACTTTGCGAAGGTAAGACCCCAGATCCGTTCTGAGCGGCGTGGCACCGTCTCTAACGGCGGATTGCTACTTTTTTCCGTATCAACAGATGCGAAGAAAAATCCTAACGGACGCGTTAGGTACCCGATAAATATGACTAGGACTCGACAGAATGGTAAGACCTTAAGCGGCACCTGTCGAAGTTTACACCAGTATCCCGAGATCATGTCCAGGGACGTGATCTTGAAGTAGGTTTTTGCGGATTGCCACTAGAGCAGTTAACTAGTACCTGATCCGTCAGATGAACTAGCCCCAACTACCATTATACCTGTACAAAATAGTGTTTGCATAATTGAAAAATGGTGTAACGAGTAAAATTGGAGATTTTCCCTGATTCTCCGATTCAAGAAAAATCTCGGGGGCTACTGACATAGGCATCCCCAATGGGCCTGCCAAAGATGGTACCCGGGGTTTACTAAAGGCCCAGGACTCGAAGGATAAGAAGACTCGGAAGCCCATTTAGTGTTAAGGAAAGATAGTTTGTATTAGGAAAGATAGAGATTTGTAATCTTACGGGTTGGGTACGAAACCCTCCCGAACTCTGTAACTTGTATATTACGAAACCCTCGGCTCCGCCTCCTATATAAGAAGGAGTCGAGGGACGAAGAAAGGATTGAATCTACTGTCAACATAACCCTAGTTTTCATAATCGTCGAGTACTTTTCGGCTGAAACCTTCGAGATCTACTTGCCCTCTACTTCTAACAAAACCCTAGTCTACAATCTGTAGGCATTGACAAGTTAATCCTTTGTCACTCACGCACTGGAGACGGCTGCATCGGTGGAGAATGCTGCCTCGGTGGAGACCTTGTTGGCGCCTTCCAACCCGGAATCACAATGAATTCCTTTCGCCATAGAACTGTAGTGTTCTTGGCTTCTCCCGACTCTAGAAAATCCCCTTCACCGGCTGGGTGGTCAAGCCTCGGCGGCCCATACCCATCCATAACTTGATCCACCCCGGCAACGAGCGTAGCTAGGTGGAACCGGCTTGAAGTGGTATCTTTGATCGGATGCGGCGGTAAGACATAGCCGACCGCCGCCTTGAACGTTAAGTAGCCCATCGTTTGGAAATGTAGCTCACAAGGTGTAGACTCTGTGATAAAGTCCACAGGGTAGAGATCAAGATCCATCTGCGGTTCCACAGGGGAGGGAGGAGCCATCTGCGGATCCACATGTGCATCATCACCCGGGCAGCTCCGTGGAAGCCACGCTGCTTTTCCGCTGAGATCCCTGGCCGGTAGCATCGAATGCAACTTCTTCTATCTGCGGATTAGGTTGAGGTTGGGTGACTGTGACTGAGCCTGACATTATCATCCTCACTTGCTCCTCTAGCTTAGCAACGCGTTCGTGAACCACATCCTTTTGCCTCTGACGGCTTCTATCGGGATATTTCTTCGTTTCTCAGAAACCCAATACACCACGGCTTGCCACCTGATGTGGTTCGTGTTCGTCCCGAGTGTTCGGGATTCCCAAGGGCGCGTGTGAGCTGGTCCTTCTCTCTTTCGGGACGGAACTCCCCCTCTTCAACTTCCTTTGCAACATTTCTAAAGGCTTCGATGGGAAGTGGGTTTTCCTTATGTCTTTGTGTATATATGCATAACCCTTGTGCGTCCAACGTGCCCCCATGCGCGTAAAACCAATCCCTTGACTGCTGGTTCCATTTCAGTACCTCCGGCTGGATCCCCTTTTTAATTAGCTCGTTCTCCCATTTCTCCCACTTAGGCCTCGCCGCATTGTAGCCTCCTCGCCCCATGGTATGGAAGTACATCTTATTAGAAGCATTTTTCGTATTGGTGTCAGACCTTTTCTTTGCCTTGTCCGATTTCTTTAACTTCACAAATTCCTCCCAGTGGTCTTTTATCTTCTCATAGGGGCCTTTGAAATCAGGAGTCTTCCCTTTCTTGACAAAGAAGCTGTCCAATTTCTTCTTGTAGTCGTTGAACTGTACTGCCATCTTCTTAAGAGCCCACTTCTTAACTCTTCGTTGTACGCTATTCAGCTCGGGATCCTCGTGGTCCGGCCTCGTCATTCTCGGTATCGTAGTCGGTTGGCTCCGGAAAGATGAAATTTATCAGCGAGCCTTCCTAAACATCACACTTTTTAATCTCGTGTCGACATAAGTAACTCCTTCGCCCCCCTTTACAGGTTTCTTCCATTCTTGAGTGGTGATCGGGACGGTGTCCCTAACAACAACTCCACATTGACTTACAAACTTTTTTGCGAACTTCTTGGGAGAAATCGGTTCGCCATCTATCGCGATTTCCGTGATGGTGCACCTTTCATGGTCTTCCATCTTTCTGGCCGCGCCTCCTTTAGTTCTGCCAGTAGAGTTTGTTGATCGGGAGGTCTAAAAGAAGAAAGAACGTTAATACATGTATATGCACAAATCTGGAGGCTTGGTTAATTAATATATATACACCTCGGCGGCGTCGTGAGCTTCTCCCTCGCAGTCGTCACCTTCTCCCTCACCGGAGCCGTCTCCACGGTTGTCTTGCTCATCTTCCTCACCGGAGGCGTCTCCACGGGTTCGCTCGTCTCCCTCGCCGGATTGGTTTACGTAAAGAGAGGTGATATCCTCATCATCACGGATAATCTCCTCGACGATGTATTCTTTTTCTAGGTCTCGTTCCATAGTTTCTGCAAAGACTTACAAGTTATTCTAATGCTATAAACACAACGAAGCAGTAATTAACCAAGATAATGATATAAATAAATGATCAAATATTAGAGTTACACATATATATAAGTGCAAATAAAGGATAATGCTGAATACATAGTCAAAGATCTGAGTTACACATATAGCTCGATCGGTCCCTAATACATCACACTACAAGCTCTCAACGGCGCCGACCGGGTCCCGTGCCGCGCCGGGTGAACACCCAAAGCCACGGAACAGTAACGGGAGCATAGCTAACATGAGATCCCTGCATAGCCGACCATCCGGTCCTATACATGGTGTCTAACGCATACATGTAACGGAGAACATGCTCATCCTCCGCTGCAATGCGGCTGAGCTACCACCTCCGGCGGGGCCGGCTCCTCCGAAACGAACGTGGCCCATAAGACCTCCACCGAGAGAATATCCGGGTCGACGACGGGACCCGGATTCCGCACCAAGGTGCGCGCCCCGGAAGATAACACCTCCCGGTGCCACCCCGGCGGAGCCCGGTCCCGAACTTCCCCCAGCTGCCGCAACTCCTCTAAAATTGTCCTAGCTCCAGGACGCGGCGGGCGCGGCATCGTATGCAAACTAATATTGAATTTGAATAAATTACTTATGAATATATATATATCTTAGTAACAAATACTACTATTTTTAAATTTGTCTAACATATATTTTGTCTAACATATATTTTCTAACTACAATTTTCTAACATTTTTATCTAACATATTATAAATTCTAAATTCTAAATTTCTAAATTTCACTACTATTTCTAAGATTCTAAGATTTATCTAACCTATTCTAAATTCTGAATTTCTATATTTCACTACAATTTTGTAACATTTTTATCTAACATATTCTATATTCTAAATTTTAACAAATATTTTCTAACTACAATTTGTCTAACATATATTTTCTAACATATATTTTCTAACTACAATTTTCTAACTACAATTTTCTAACATATATTTTCTAACTACAATTTTCTAACTACAATTTTCTAACTACAATTTTCTATATCTTAGTAAAAAAATTTGTCTAACATATATTTTCTAACTACAATTTTCTAACATTTTTATCTAACATATTATAAATTCTATATTCTAAATTCTAACAAATATTTTCTAACTACAATTTTCTAAATAGATCTAACTAAAATTTATCTAAC
The DNA here is from genome assembly GCF_022539505.1 of Lolium rigidum. Lineage (NCBI taxonomy): Eukaryota > Viridiplantae > Streptophyta > Magnoliopsida > Poales > Poaceae > Lolium > Lolium rigidum. The sequence continues at coordinate 266,773,776 of NC_061513.1, read as the reverse complement.
TTATATTTCTAAATTTAACTACTAAATTTTCTAACTAATTAAAACAAAAAAGAAAAAAAAAGGAAAAGGCCGGCCGGGGCTCACCTCTAGCCGCGGCTGCCGGCCGGAGCGGGGAGGCGGTTGGCGGCGCGGGCGGGGGCGGCGGCGCGAGCGGTGGCTGCGCAGGCGGGGGCGGCGCGGGCGCGCGGGCCGGGCGGCGCGCAGCGCGCGGGCCGGGCGGGGGCGGCGCGGGCGTGCGGACGCGGAGGAGAGGCGGCGGCGCGGTCGGCGGCGGCGCGGGCGGGCGGGGGGAGGCGGCGGCGCGGGCGGGCGGGGGAGGCGCGGTCGACGGCGGCGGCGCGGGCGGGCGAAATTTTGGCAGAGTCTCCCCTGTATTTTGGTCCTCGCGCGAATGGAGAAGAAAGGGCGCGCGCGTGGAATTTATTCATGGGACCTTTTGCACCGGTTGGTGGCTCGAACCGGTGCAAAAGACCCTTTTGCACCGGTTCGAGCCACCAACCGGTGCAAAAGGCCCCTTTTTTTCACTGCCTTTTGTATTTTCCCGCCATTTTTTCGTGTTTCGCGTGGGATAGGTTCCCGCCACGACGCGCGCGTGGTAGGTTCCCGTCAAACGACGCCGCACGGGATATTTTCCCGCCACGACGCGAGGGATATTTTCCCTCCACGACGCAAGCGGCGCGTGGTATATTTTCCCGCCACGACGCAAACGGCGCGGGATATTTTCCCTCCACGGCGCCGCGCGGGATATTTTCCCTCTATAAATAGTACGTCCCCGTCTCTCCCACTTCGATCATCACCAAACCCTAGCCCATTGCACAATGCCCCCAAAGCCGCACCCGCCGCCGGTGGAGGTGGACCCGCAGCTCACGGAGATAGAGGAGTGGGAGGAGCTGCAGCGGTAGGAGGCGGCAGCAAGGAGGGCAGCTGAGGATGAGGTGGACCCGCAGCTTGCAGAGATAGAGGAGTGGGAGGAGGCGGCGCTAGCGGCTACCATAGAAGCATTTGAGAGGCAGAGTCTCCAGGAGCTGCATAAGCGGCCGCGTGTGGCGGATCTGGATAGTGAGGAGATGTATAAGCATCGTCGTGAGGAGGAGCTGCGGCAGGAGGCGACAGCCAGGAGGGCAGCAACGGATGCGCGGAAGAACTAGTAGAAGTTGTTATTATTTTAGTTTAAATTTAGTTAATGTTAAATTTCAATAAAGTCGTTGTCGTTGTTTTAGTTTAAGTTTAGTTAACGTATCTTGTTAAATTTCAATAAAGTCGTTGTCTTTAGTTTATATACCCCTTTTATCCCGGTTCTGGCTTGAACCGGTGCTAAAGATGGTGGATTTGATTATATACCCCTTTTATCCCGGTTCTCGGCTGAAACAGGTGCTAAAGATGGGGGGCTAAATCTGGGGAGGCTTATCCGGTGTTTGCCTTATACGGGGTGGCCTCATGCGGGGGGATTATCCGGAGGCACATTGCTATATATAGCCCCCTCCGGGGAGAGTAGAGAGAGCAGCCTGAGAGGCAACGACCAAGAAGGAAAGAGCCTCTCCGGCGAAGCTTCTCGAAGATGTCTTAGATGGCTGGCCGTCTTAGACATCTTCGGAAGCTTTGCCCGAGTAACTCTTCCCGCAAGTCCCGCTCGAAAGCTGCTAGTATACACCCAACAACCAGTAGCTCAGGGTAAGGAGGGCTTCCGGAGCTTTTCGAAGGAAAGAGCCTCTCCGGCGAAGCTTCTCGAAGATGTCTTAGATGGCTGGCCGTCTTAGACATCTTCGGAAGCTTTGCCCGAGTAACTCTTCCCGCAAGTCCCGCTCGGAAGCTGCTAGTATACACCCAACAACCAGTAGCTCAGGGTAAGGAGGGCTTCCGGGAGCTTTTCGAAGGAAAGAGCCTCTCCGGCGAAGCTTCTCGAAGATGTCTTAGATGGCTGGCCGTCTTAGACATCTTCGGAAGCTTTGCCCGAGTAACTCTTCCCGCAAGTCCCGCTCGGAAGCTGCTAGTATATATACACCCAACAACCAGTACCTCAGGGTAATTAAAGAGGGCTTAGGGAGCTTCTCGAAGGAAAGATCATTTAGTTCAAACGACCAATGTTACCGATACATATCACAACAAACGCTTCACAATATGAGCTCATCAAGGTACAGGATAATAATTAATACATTATGATCGCTTCGACCGTAACCATGGAGTATCTTCAGCATTTAACGCGATGGTTGGATCAATGTTCACTCTGAAGGGCGGAATTTTAGCAAACTTATTATAATCTTCTGACATGTCTGTCTTGTCCTTGACTCCCACGATGGTTCTTTTCCCTGAAAGAACTATGTGACGCTTTGGCTCATCGGATGAGCTCGTTTCCTTATGTTTTCTTTTCTTCGGTCTGGAGGACATGTCCTTCACATAGAAAACCTGAGCCACATCATTGGCTAGGACGAATGGTTCGTCTCTGTAACCAAGATTGTTGAGATCCACTGTTGTTATTCCGTACTGACTGGTCTACCTTTACCCCTTTTCCATCAAGCTTGAACCATTTGCACCGAAACAAAGGGATCTTAAAATAAGGTCCATAGTCAAGTTCCCATATCTCCTCTATGTAACCATAATATGTGTCCTTTTCCCCACTTGTTAGTGTTTGTTGCATCAATGCGGACACCACTTGTTTTGGTTGGTGCTCTTTTTATCTTGGGCGAACGTGTAGAAGGTATTTCCATTTATCTCGTACCCTGGAAAGTCGAGTATAGTCGAAGATGGTGACCCGGCCAACAAGTACAATTGATCATCAATGGCGTTGTTATTCATGAGATGTGTTCGGAGCCAACCGCCGAATGTCCGCATATGTTTATGTGTAATCCGGTCTTCGAGACCGCCCGGATATTCGGAGCGTACAATATTCTTGTGATCAGTGATATACGGGGCCACCAAGGTGGAACTTTGTAGAACTGTGTAGTGTGCTTGAGTGAAAGAAATGTCGTCCCTACATATCATTGATTTCCTTCCTAGCGTGCCTTTTCCACTTAGTCGCCCCTCATGTCGCGATTCAGGAACACCAATCGACTTAAGGTCAGGAATAAAGTCAACACAGAACTCGATGACCTCCTCTGCTCCATAGCCCTTGGAGATGCTTCCTTCTGGCCTAGCACGGTTATGAACATATTTCTTTAAGACCCCCATGAACCTCTCGAAGGGGAACATATTGTGTAGAAAGACAGGACCGAGGATGGCAATCTCTTCGACAAGGTGAACCAGGAGATGTGTCATAATATTGAAGAAAGATGGTGGAAACACCAACTCAAAGCTAACAAGACATTGCACCACATCCTTACGTAACCTTGGAAGACTAGCTGGATCGATTACCTTCGAGATATTGCATTAAGGAATGCACATAGCTTCACAATGGGTATTCGAACATTTTCCGACGAAGCCCCTCGGTGCAACCGGAAGCGAGCTGCGTCATAATAATGTGGCGATCATGCGACTTCAGGTTTTGGAATTTTTCTCCGCCATATTTATAATTCCCTTTATATTTGATGAGAATCCAGACGGCACCTTGATACCGTAAAGGACTTCAAAAAAGATTTCCTTCTCTGCTTTGGTAAGAGCGTAGCTGCCAGGACTTAAGCGACTCCCTGTATCCGTCTTGTAATCCTGTTCTTGCTTGTTCTTTGGGACTTTCATACGATACTGGTCCTCCCTTGCTTCTGGTGTATCTTTTGTCTGCCCATACACGCCTAAGAAGCCTAGCAAGTTCACGCAAAGATTCTTCGTCACATGCATCACGTCGATTGAAGAGCGGACCTCTAGGACTTTCCAATAGGGTAGATCCCAAAATATAGATTTTTTCTTCCACATGGGCGCGTGTCCGGTAACAACCTCTTTGGGAACAGATTTTTTCTTCGAACCCTTTTTTTTGGGAACAGATTGGCCGCCAGGACCCTTTCCAAATATTACTTTTATGTCCTTGACCATATCAAGTAAAGCATCACCTGTATGGAGTTCGAGGCTTCTCCCGGTGATCTCCCTCACCTCAGAAATGATTGCCTTTCTTTCGACGGGGTGCCTCTTTGGAAGAAATCGACGATGCCCCGTGTACACAACCTTCTTACATTTCTTCAAATAAGCACCTTCGGTCTCATCTAAGCGGTGCGTGCATGCATTGTATCCCTTGTTTGTTTGTCCTGAAAGGTTACTAAGAGCGAGGCCAATCATTGATGGTCACGAAAAGCAACGCTCGTAGGTTGAATGACTCCTGTTTGTACTCATCCCATGCAAGAACACCTGGTTTGCTCCACAAGCTAGTAAGAGTTCTTCAAATAATGGCCGTAGGTAAACATCAATGTCGTTGCCGGGTTGCTTTGGGCCTTGCATGAGCACTGACATCATAATGAACTTCCGCTTCATGCACAACCAAGGCGGAAGGTTATAGATACATAGAGTTACAGGCCAGGTGCTATGACTGCAGCTCTGCTCCCCAAAAGGATTCATTCCATACGTACTTAGACCAAACCTTAAGTTCCTCGCGTCATCCGCAAAGTCCGGGAACTCTCTATCGATTTTCCTCCACTGCGACCCATCGGCGGGGTGTCTCAGCTTCTCGTCTTTCTTACGGTCTTCTTTGTGCCATCACAACAACTCTGGCATGCTCTTTATTTCTGAACAGACGTTTCAACCGTGGTATTATAGGAGCATACCACATAACCTTAGCGGGAACCCTCTTCCTAGGGGCTCGCCCTCAACATCACCGAGGTCATCTCGCCTGATCTTATACCGTAGTGCATTGCATACCGAACATTTTTCCAAATTTTCGTACTCAACACGGTAGAGGATGCAGTCATTAATGCATGCATGTATCTTCAGCACCTCTAATCCTAGAGGGCAGAGAACCTTCTTTGCTTCGTACATACTGTCAGGCAATTCGTTATCCTTTGGAAACCTCCTCTTCATTATTTTCAGTAACTTCTCAAATGGCTTGTCACATATACCAGCCTCTTCCTTCCATTGCAGCAACTCCAGTGTGGCACCGAGCTTTGTGTTGCCATCTTCGCAATTTGGGTATAACTTCTTTTTGTGATCATCTAACATGCCCTTTAACTTTCGCTTCTCGTTTTCAGTTTCTGCTGTGTGCATCAGCGATGGCCCGACGAAGATCATCATCAACTGGCTCATCTGATGCCTCTTCATCTTGATCACCTCCACCTGCCTCCTCATCTTCATCATGCCCTGTTGCAGTATCACCGTAGTTAGGGTACATATCATCATCCTCTTCTTCTTCTTCGTCGTCTTCCATCATAACCCCTCTTTCTCCATGCTTGGTCCAACAATTATAGCTGGGCATGAAACCTTTCCAAAGCAGGTGGGAGTGAATGACTTGCCATTCGGGGTATTGCTTTAAGTTCCGGCAATCAACACATGGACAACATATATAACCATCCGCCTGTGGGTTTTCCTCAGCCACACGAAAAAAATTCTTTCGGGCCCGAAGTGAACTCGGGCGGACGTCGGTCAACGTACATCCATTGCCGCCGGTTCATCTACATCAAATAATTATGTTTATCAAAAAACCATTACAAAACATCATAATATATATATATATATAGTGGATATTAGCACCGTACAAATGAAAGGATAAAGTTGTTTAACCTTGATTGAGGAGGGAAAGAAAGAGGAGAAAGCTTAAGTGTCGCTCCGGCACCTCATCTCATTTTTGTTTTGTGTAAAATCAAGCGGCATCATTCTCTCGGACATTTCATCGAGCACCTTGTGTGCATGCCAAAGAAATGCAAGGTAGCACTCAACACACACACCTTTCTCCTAGAAAAAGTGAAGTTGTGAATTTGCTGGTTGGAGGTGAGCTGATATAAGGGTCGGGGACCTTTTGCACCGGTTCGTGTTACAAACCGGTGCAAATGAGCTATCTTTTGCACCGGTTTGTAACACGAACCGGTGCAAAAGGCTCCTTGGCTGACACGTGCCTGGCGACAAACCTTTTGCACCAGTTTGTGTTACGAACCGGTGCAAAAGATATCTCATTTGCACCGGTTTGTAACACGAACCGGTGCAAAAGGTCCCTCGGCCGGCTGCTCCCCACGAACCGGTGCTAATGACCCCCTTTAGCACCGGTTCGTGCCAAATCCGGTGCAAAAGCCATCTGGGGCAAAAAACGAAAGCCCTTGTTTCTACTAGTGGGTGCACTTCATGTTGGGGGCACTAGTGGAAAACATGCCTAATGTCGCGGGTCGTATGACCCTTTTGTCGCGGGCGGCCAGGCGCGACAAGGGAAGCGCGACAAAAGGTCCACCTTTTGTCGCGGGTCTCTTACGACCCGCGACATAAGGTCCACCACGTGGCAGCCGCGGGGCGCGCAGGGGACAGGCCCTTTTGTCGCGGGTGGTATTACCACCCGCGTCAAAAGGCCCTCTACGTGGCGGGCGCACAACGCTGCTGCTTTAGGATTTGAGGGGTGCAGCACCCCCCCACCACCACCTCATTTTTTCATTCGAAAATAAAAGTTGCATATATTTGTACGCTACTAGAAGTGGTACACGTTCATTCATTATATATATATAGATCGATCAAACCAATATTGGAAGCAAAAGTCGATTCCCCTTTACATGTAGATTCCCCTTACATATATATATATATACATTTAGCTCACGATCGACAAGCGGTACTAACGACCGTCTATTTGGAGGTAGAGCTTCTATTTGGAAGTCTTTGTTGTTTAGTACTTCTTTAACCAAAAGTTCCTCCAGTTCCTCCGCAATTCCTAGTAGGTGTTCCTTTGGTTGGAGTGTGTCCCGCATGTAGTCGACCTATATAGGAAAATGAGATGAGTATGACTATATCAATGTTGATAACGAAATATTGACGAAAATAAATAAAGTTGTGAATGTTATTGCTTACATTGAATTTATTATTGTTCTGCTTCTCAGTGGTTAACATGTGAATGGACTCGCAAACGTAGTATCCACATAGATTCGTCCCTTGTGGCTGCTGAGGGCACGGTACAGGAGTAAATGTTAGCTTCTCTGCCTAGGTACTCTGCTTATGATGGTTCTTGAAAGCTGTCCAAGCCCTGCCAAGCAAAAGAATGATTGAATGAGTGGATAATTAGTTGATATCTCACAAAAGATATAGCGCGGCGATGAAGGAAATTACACTTGGAGCAACTACGCAAGTCGCGGAACCCGTCCACGCCTCTACTCGGTGGGTCTCTTACTTCAACTATTCCCTTATCAACTTTAATGTCTAGTAGTATCCAGTGGAAGCTGCACATGTTATGTATATACGTCGAGAATTACACTTAACATCGAGTAAGAAAAAATCATTAATTGGATGTGCATAAAAGATCATTAAGACTCTCACTCGTAGTTGTAAGGAAACAATATTGAATCACAAAAATATTGCTCCCCAAAAACCCGAGTAGGTTTCCCCCGTTTCTTCACGGTTATACTTTACCGTTTGAACATTTACTTTATCTGGGTCAACAAACCCAATATTGATAATATTGTGACTTTTGCATTCATCGATCTTCGATCGCATAAGAGAACACATAAGAAATAATGAGTATATGCAATGAAAACGAATATGAACTGAATGAAAATGAACTTATATGTAGTTAACAACTTACAAGCAATAGCAACTCATGAGAGATTTGTCGAGGGCATCTAAATTGAATAACTTCCAGAGTTCATTTATCTCAATATGGATCTCCTCCTTTCGGTAGTAATATTCACGTGGTATATGCGCCACGATGAACCTTATGTTCTCCTTGCATGCATCAAGGTACCACTGATGCAAATTCCGCATATGTGTTTTGCAGTTTATGCAGCTGCTCTTTGCTGACCAAGTCGGCCCCGTAGACAAATTGAAGAACTATATCAGCAGTGGGTACTGCAGCATCTGCTGCAGACATCAATTCCTCCACGGTAACGTCACAGGCAGCCGCTAGCTTTGCAGCTTCTTCCATATCGAAACCACCCTGTTCCTGGTACAGCTTGGGAACATTAAACACTTTGAGTCTTTGGGATCGATTGTTTGGGCTGATCTCCGAGGAGGGGAACTTCCTTTTTTTTTCCTTTTGTCGTTTCCTTGGCCTTGAGGGGTGCAGTTGTTGAACTTGACTTCTTCTCGGCTGCACTTGTAGCTGATGATTTGCTCGTGGTAGCAATATCCTTCTTCTTAGCCTTGTCATCCTTCTTCTTAGCATTTTTATTCTCCCTCTTGTCATCAATTACCCTCGCAAGGTGGCGTGTATAGTCATCCTTCTTCTCGTGTAAGTCATATTGCGATGGTGTGTTCAGAAAAGAAGTAGCATATGCTATTTGCTTCTCGGTGTATGGCTCGCGGCTGGAGGTTTTGGCTTATGGAAATGATCATAGTTGTGTTTCGCAACAGCGGCCGCATTTTCCTCGACGAGTAAGATCCCAAGGACGGGGGGAGGAACCTTTGGTACTTTTGGGAGGGGCGACATCTTGCGGATAGGACTCTTGAAACACTTCCGGTAGGGTGCATTCCGAGTCTTAGTGGGCGGAGGCGGCGGCGCTAGAGATGGAGATGGACTACAGATGTCGTGGTCGACGTCGTACCCATGGGGTGATGGTGGCGACATGTGATCAGTAGGAGGAGGTGATGGTGGCCTGCGATCATCTGGAGGAGGTGATGGTGACCTGCTCGGACGACTGGTACTAGGGGCTACCCAGCCTGGCAGCTTGATGTTCTTCTTTTCCCAGAGAATGATTTCTCCCGAGCACCTCTCCGAGTGTAAGCCCCCCATCACCTCCGGGGATTTCGAGCTCCAATGTCTCCCACGACGGTACAAGCTGAATCCACCCCGACACGAGCATAGCCAGCTGGAATCTCATTGCCATGCCATGTTGCCGGCTCACCTTCAGGTCCAAATGCAGGTAAGACATAGCCGACCGCAACCTTAACAGACATGTTCCTGAACACCACAAGGAGATCACAAGGTGTTTGCTCCTTGATTCCATCCACGGGGTCGCCAGGACCGCCATCTATCATCCGTGTAGTAGGGGCCTCCGAGTCGGCCACGCTGTTGTCTCGTCGCTGAGATATGCCAGCGGTATTATCTGGCTGGCGCTGTCCTTTTAGTTCATTTATCTCCCGCTGCTGCTGCTGAATCTCCCGCTGCTGCTGGTCAAGTTGGCGTTGGAACTCGGCCATCCGGTCATTCTGCACCTCCAGCTCGCGTTTTTTAGCTCTCGCTCGGCTTCTATAAGTCTCCGCGTCAGCCGGAAACCCAAGCGACCACGGAACACTAGGGCCGAAGCCTCTTGTTCGTCCTCCCTTCTCAGGATTACCGAGGACAAGCGTCGACAGAGTCTTTCTCTCTATCGGGAACAAACTTTAGTTTTCCCGCCTTTATTTCTGCCGTCACTTTAATCCATTCTTCCCTGGATACCCTAACCCTGCTGTCACTTTCAACAATGTTCCCTGTCTTCATATCATACTCACAGCCATGCGCGAGGAACCAGTTTCGAGCCCTAATGTCCCATCCTTCTCGTCTGGGTTCTGGAGTGATCCCATTCCGCTCCATCTCAGCCTCTTGTGCATCCCACTTAGGCATGGCTACTTCGTAGCCCCCTCGCCCCGTATGATGGTGATATTTCTTCTCGCTTGCATTCTTCTTGTTTATCTTGGACAGGTTCACAGCCTCCTCTGATTTTTTGTACTTCACAAATTCTTCCCAATTATGCTCCTGCTTCGCTAGGTAGTTTTTGAATACTGGAGGCTTCTTCTCGGCCTTATAAGCTTTCCATAACCGGTTCTTGTACGCTCGGAAAAGTTCCCCCATCTTCTTAAGAGCCCATTTCTTCACTAGCGCCCTCTGCTTGGCATTCTCAGAGTCCGATCCCAAATTAGGCAAAGTGAAATGTGACATGAGGTCGTCAAAAAGTGTGTTCTTGTACCTATCAGCAACCTGATCTTCGGACACATTCTTGGTCTTGTTCCATTCTCTAACAGTGATCGGGATATGATCTCTAACCACAACTCCGCACCGATTCTTAAATGTCACTCGACACTCGCGGGTGCGACAAGGTTGGCCTTCCGGTGATATAGCTTCAATGTTGAAGTGGTCTTTTTTGCCCGATCTCTTTGCCGGGCCTCGTTTCTCCAACTTATCTTCGAAGGCCTAAGAGAATAAAAATCAGTTAATTTATATACATATGTACATATAGAATTCCATTAATGCCTCAACTGATCGTATACCTCGTCATTACCGGTGTCGTCGGCTTCTCCATCACCGGAGCCGCCGGCTTCTCCATGATCACGGGAGCCGTCGGCTTCTCCATGATCACCGGAGCCGCCGGCTTCTCCATGATCACCGGAGCTGCCGGCTTCTCCATCACCATCGCGGATTATGTTCTCGAAAATGTCTTCCTGTTCGAAGTCCCGTTCGAATGGATCCATTGTTTCTGCAAAAAATTAAATCGATAAGTACATGTTCTAACCCTAACCCTAATCAAACACTAAGCAAACCCTAACCCTAGATAACCAAACACTAACCTAACCCTAACACTAATCGGCGTCGGTGGTTTTCGCGAGAGGGAGAGAGAGGTGTTTGCGAGAGGGAGAGGGCCGGTGGCGGCGAGTGTTGTTCTCGATAGGGAGAGAGGGGTGTCGGCGAGTGTTCGCGTTGGTTGTTCGCGAGAGGGAGAGGGGTGTCGGCGAGTGTTCGCGAGATGGAGAGGGGTGTCGGTGAGTGTTGTTCGCGAGAGGGAGAGGGGTGTCGGCGAGTGTTCGCGTCGGTTGTTCGCGAGAGGGAGAGGGGTGTCGGCGAGTGTTCGCGTCGGTTGTTCGCGAGAGGGAGAGGGGTGTCGGCTAGTGTTCGCGAGATGGAGAGGGGTGTCGGCGAGTGTTCGCGAGAGGGAGAGCAGTGTTGGCGAGTGTTGTTCGCGAGAGTGTTTGCGTCGATTGTTTACAAACTAACTAATATAGAATTTAAATTAATACAAAATTTAATCTAACTAATTACAAGATTTGAATTAATACAAAATTTAAACTAAGTAACTACAAAATTCGAATGAACTATGTACACAAATTTAAACTAACTAACTAATACTAAATTTAATCTAAATACTAATACTAATACTAACTAATACTAACTAATACTAACTAAACTAAACTAACTAACTTAATAAAAAAAATAATAAAAAACTTAAAGAAAAAAAAAGCCGGGGCATGGCGCCGGCCGGCACCGGCGGCCGCGCGCGCGGAGTGGCGGAGGGTGGTGGCTACCTACAGTGGCGCTGAGGGGGCGGCGGCGGCCGGGGTGCCCCAGGGGCGGCGGCGGCCGGAGTAGATCGAGGCCGCGCGCGCGAGGCGGCGCAGAGGGCGGAGGCGGCGCGCAGAGGCGGCGCAGAGGGCGCGCGGAGGCGGCACAGACGGCGGGGGCGGCGAAGAGGCGGCGGCCGGAGGCGAAGAGGCGGCAGCCGGAGGCGAGAGAGATGGCCGGCGGCGGCGGAGAAAAATTTGGCAGCCTGGCGGCGCAATTTTTCTAAGGGATGGCCTCCGGGGTGTCGCGGGTGGGGGCTCCGCCCGTGGGGTTAGGTATTTATACCTAACCCCTTTTGTCGAGGGTCGAGCCACGGCCCGCGATAAAAGTCCCCCCTTTTATCGCGGGTCGTGCCACCACCCGCGATAAAAGGGGGGTCCTTTTATCGCGGTCCGTGGCTCGACCCGCGACAAAAGGGGGTGGGAGGGGGGGCGGCTGATCCGCGCCATGTGCATCCAACGGCTCCGGCCGTTTGAATCCAACGGCCTGGAGCCGTTGGACGCGGATCAGCCCCTGGAGCTGTTTTTTTTCTGTTTTAAAAATAAACCCTGCTTTATCTATTTTAACTTAATAAAACTATTATTTCAATAACTTTTAAATGGTAACTCAAATAGAAAAGTTTTATATTTGAAAATTGATCAGAAAAATCCAATGAACACGAATATGATATCCATATAACTATTTGCATCTCGCATCATATCAAACGTTTCACCGCTTCCACGTGCCTCGCCCCGCCGACGCCGGCGTGCGACGTGTAGCCACTGCTACCACGTGCCTCGCCCCGCCGACGCCGGCGTGCGACGTGTAGCCACCTCTTACACATGCCATGCCCCGCGTGCACTATATGGAGCGACGAGTGCGGGCGAAACCAACACCGCCTCCGCTCATTCATCTCCGGGATGCCTCCACGTCGTCGAGGGGCGTCCGGTTTCCGTGGCGTTCAAGTGCGTCCGAGCGGTAGGTTCACCGCCGAGATACGCGCCGGTGGCTTCCGCCTCACCCTCGGCACGTACAACATGCCGGAGCTGGCGGCGCGCGCTTACGACGCGGCGGCGTGGCGCTTTCGGCGGCCAGGGCACGACATGAACTTCCCGGATGTTGAATCGCTAGAGGAGGCGGAGTTCCTCGCGCCACCGCCGTGCCTCGTCGATGACGAGGACCGTCGTCGGCACCGCCAGGTGCAGCGCAGGATCGCCATCGCCGAGCGCGACGAGCAGTTGATGCGCTAGTGGAGGGCGCAGTTCCCCAAGGATGTCGACAACACCGACGCGTTCTTTGCTAACCTTAGGGCACAACGCAGGTCCAACAGGCGCCACCGTCGGGCCGTCGCCGCCTTCGAGCTCGAGAACCCGAATACAACTTGGACCGAAAACGACCCTCGGTGGGATGACATTTGGACGGAGACAACCTCCGACGACGAGTAGAGACTAGACTAGTAATTTATCTATTTTATTGTAATTTCAATAAAGTCGTTGTCGGTTCTATTAGTTTAAATTTAGTTTATAAAGTCGTTGTCGGTTGTTTTTGTTCAATAAAGTGGTTGACACGAAATTTATTACGATTGAACTGAAATTAAAGTACAGAGCTCAACTGAAAAATAAGATACATGGCCAGATTCGAATGTTGGAGCCATTCAATCATAGTCGTGCCTAGCCTATAATAGTCGCCACTGTAGTCATCATAGTCGCCGACGTCATCGTCGCTAGCATCGGGGTCGCGGTTGTCGAACCTCGGCGGATGACCACGCGTGGGCTGGGATTGAGGGTAGCGCAGGCGGGGGCCACGATAGGCCATGACGCTGTGGAGAGTCCGGCCGCGCCACCACATCCGACGACCGGCCTCGTTGAAGTTCGAAGGAGGCGGGCCGTCCTCCTCGTACCTGGCAACCGCCCTCTCACGCCGATTGATGAAGAAGCTGTCCCAAGTCGGGCTGTAGTCGGGATGCCACTGGGGATTCCTCCGCTGCTCAGGCGTGAGCCCGAAATAGTAGTGGTTCGTGATGGCCATCTCGCGTGGCACACCTACAGGGATTGGAGGGACCGGTACGCCTCCGACGCTCAGCAACCAGCCGGTCGGGACGCGGTAGCCGGGCGGGCAGGGGTAGTTCGAGGCGCAAAGCGCCTCCGCCTCCCGGGGTGTTAGACATACGATGGAAGCCATGGGAGAGAGTGATGAGGTTTGCGAGATATGAGTCCAAGCCTACATATATATAGTGGAAAAATGGCGGGAATGCGGGAAGAAAATAGGCGGGAACGAAGTGGCGCGCGAAACTTTCATCCCGGGTGGAGGCTCAAACCGGGACAAAAGAGCTGGGGAGGCTTATCTAGGAGGGCCTTATCCGGGGGATGATGTGCGGGTAACCTTTTGTCACGGTTGGTGGCTGCAACCGGGACTAAAGCTGTCGGCAGGATAAGGATGTGTCGGTAACCTTTTGTCACGGTTGGTGGCTGCAACCGGGACTAAAGCTGTCGGCAGGATAAGGAAGCGTGGGTGGACGCACTGCTCGATGAGATAAAGCATGTAGCGCACGACGCCCTGTCGAAGGAACAAGACAAAGTAGAAGCGGTGCCGTGCCTATAAAAGGAGCATCAATACGCCTTGCCAAGCAGATCAACAAGCCAAGCACGGTTTCATTCCCATGGATGAAGGAAAGGGTTGGGAAATCTCCCGTGGCGCAGCTTCTCGAAGATGTCGTTGGTGCACACGCCCTATGGCATCTTCGGAAGCTGCTCCTCATTATTACATAAATGTAGAGATTGTCTTGGGAACTATATATGAAGAATACATTATTACATCGCCATCTAGTGTTGTGATCTTCTACGCCGTAGCCATGGAGAATCTTCATCATTTAGTAAGATGCTTGGGTCAATTTTCACCGTGAAGGGCGAAATTTCTTTAAACTTATTATAATCTTGTGACATGTCTGTCTTGTCATCCACTCCCACGATGTTTCTTTTCCCCGAAAGAACTATGTGGCGCTTTGGCTTCTCGGTTGATGTATTCTTTTGTTGATTTCTTTTTCTTGATTTGCTAGACATGTCCTTCACGTAGAAAACTTGAGCCTCCTCGCTGGCTAGGACAAATGGCTCGTCCAGGTACGCAAGATTGTTGGGATCCACTGTTATCATACCGTACTTATCGTCAATATGTATACCGCTGAGCTTCACCCATTTGCACCGAAACAAAGGGACCTTAAAAGTGGGACCATAGTCAAGTTCCCATATCTCCTCTATGTATCCATAATATGTGGTGGTCTGCCCATTCTCGTCTTTTGCATCGAAGCGGACACCGCTGTTTTGGTTGGTGCTCTTTTTATCTTGGTCGATCGTGTAAAATGTATTCCCATTTATCTCGTACCCTTGGAATGTACATATGTTTGAAGATGGTAACCTGGCCAACAAGTACAGCTGCTCCACAGCAGATGGGTCATTAATGAGATGTCTTTGCAACCAATCGCCGAAGGTATTCATGTGTTCACGTGTAATCAAGGACTCGGGCTGGCCCGGGTTTATTTCTCGTAAAGCATTCTTATGTTTCTTGATGTACGGAGCCACCAAGATGGAATTGTATAGAACTGTGTAGTGTGCTTGATTGAAAGAAATCTTGTCCCTGCACACCCTGGATTTCCTTCCTAGTGTGCCTTTTCCAGTCAGCCTCCCCTCATACCGAGATTCAGGAACACCAATCGGCTTAAGGTCAGGAAGAAAGTCAACACAAAACTCAATGACCTCCTCAGTTCCGTTGCCCTTTGAGATCCCTCTCGAAGGGGAACATATTGTGTAGAAATACAGGACCGAGAATTCTAATCTCTTCAACTAGGTGAACGAGGAGGTGCGTCATAATATTGAAGAAGGATGGTGGGAACAACAACTCGAAGCTAACAAGACATTCGACCACATCTTCCTGTAATCCTGACAAAGTTTCTGGATCCATTACCTTCTGAGAAATTGCGTTGAGGAATGCACATATCTTCACAATGGCTAGTCGAACATTTTCTGGTAGAAGTCCCCTCAATGCAACCGGAAGCAATTGTGTCATAAGCACGTGGCAGTCATGGGACTTCAGGTTCTGGAATTTTTTCTCCTTCATATTTACTATTCCCTTTATATTCGACGAGAAACCATACGGAACCTTGATACTGAATAGGGCTTCAAAAAAGATCTCCTTCTCTTGTTTCGTAAGAGCGTAGCTGGCAGGCCCTACAAACTGCCCTGGATGGTTGTCGTTTCGTTCTTTATGACGTTCCTGGTCCTCCCGTGCTTCTGATGTATCTTTTGTCTTTCCATACACGCCCAGAAAACCTAGAATATTCACACAAAGATTTTTGGTCAGGTGCATCACGTCGATTGCAGAGCGGACTTCCAGGACTTTCCAATATTCTAACTCCCAAAAAATAGATTTCTTCTTCCACATGGGCGCGTGTCCGTCAGCGTCTTTCGGAACAGGTCGATCGCCTGGACCCTTTCCAAAGATAACATTTAAATCCTTGACCATGTCAAATATATCAGCACCACTACGGGGGATAGGCTTCGGACGGCGGTCTGCCTCGCCATCGAAATGCTTGCCTTTTTTCCTTAAGGGATGCTTGCGCGGAAGGAAACGACGATTCAACGGGTACACGATTGAACGGGTGCATGCATTGTATCCTTTGTTCGTCTGTCCTGAAATGTTACTGAGAGCAGGCCAATCATTGATGGTTACGAATAGCAACGCTCGTAGGTCAAATTCTTGCTCGGTGTGCTCATCCCACACACGTACACCTGGTTTGGCCCACAACTCCAAAAGTTCATCGACTAATGGCCTTAGGTACACGTCAATGTCGTTGCCCGGTTGCTTTGGGCCTTGGATAAGCACTGGCATCATAATGAACTTCCGCTTCATGCACAACCAAGGAGGAAGGTTGTAGATACATAGAGTCACGGGCCAGGTGCTTGTGACTGCAGCTCTGCTCCCCAAAAGGATTCATGTCATCTATACTTAGACCAAAGTATAAGTTCCTTGCCTCACCTGCAAAATCCGGGAACTCTCTCCCGATGTTTCTCCACTGCCGACCATCAGCAGGGTGCCTCAAAAATCGCGTCTTTCTTACGTTCTTCCATGTGCCATCGCAACAATTGGGCATGCTCTTTGTTTCTGAACAAACGTTTCAACCGTGGTATTATTGGAGCATACCACATCACCTTCGCAGGAACCCTCTTCCTGGGTGGCTCGCCCTCAACATCACCAGGGTCATCTTTTCTGATCTTATACCGCAATGCACCACATATCGGACATTTATTCAAATTCTCGTACTTCTCACCACGGTAGAGGATACGATCATTAATGCATGCATGTATCTTCCGCACATCTAATCCTAGAGGGCAGACAAGCTTCTTTGCTTCATATGTACTTGACGGGCAATTCATTATTTCTTGGAAACAGCTTCTTTAATATTATCATCAATTTCTCAAATCCCGAGTCGGTCACACCGACCTCTGCCTTCCATTTCAGCAATTCCATTATGCTACCCAGCTTTCTATGCCCATCTTCACAACTCTGGGTACAACAATTTGTGGTGGTCCTCTAACATCTTGTCGAGCCGCAACCTCTCCTTATCCGTGCCACGGTCTCTTCCTCGCATCGAAATGGCCCGACGAAGATCATCATCAACAGGATCATCGATGCCTGTTCTTCACCTCCTTCTTCTTCATTGTCGTCCATTGCGGTATCATCGCATTCAGAGAACATAGATCGGTACTGGTCATCATTATCTTCTTCTTCATCGCCGTCTTCCATCATAACCCCTTCTTCTCCGTGCTTGGTCCAAACATTATAGCTGGACATGAATCCAAATCGAAGCAGGTGGCTCTTAATGTCTTTTGAGCAAGAGTAATCCTTCTCGTTCTTACATTTTAGACATGGACAGCACATAAAATCTTGCTTCGACTTGTTGGCCTCGGCCACAAGTAGGAAAGAATTCACGCCCTCTCTGAAAGCGGGGGCACATCGGTTACCGTACATCCATGGATGACTCATCTGCATCATAAGTACAATTATATATGTATCAGATGCAATCACCTTTCTAAAATTAGTATTGTACAAACTATGTATATATATATACGAGAAAATAGTGGCTAACCTTTTATGATCAAAAAGAGGAGAAATCTTATCAAATAAAATCAAGTGGCATCCCTCTTACAAGCATTCCATCAAACACCTCTTGTGCACATGTAGAAAAAATGAGCTACCATACACCTCCACCTTCACCACCAAGGAAAAAATAAGGTGGGGGGGGGGGCTGGCTGGCTGCGTGTCTATATATAGCCATGGCCCTTTGGTCGCGGGCCGTATTACGACCCGCGACAAAAGGGGTGCCGACAGGAAGCCCCAGCACTCAGACACCTTTTGTCGCGGGTCGAGATACGGACCGCGACAAAAGGGCGCGACAAAAGGCCCTGCCCGCTCCACATGGTTTCTAGACGACGTGGCCAGGCCATTTATCGCGGGTTCTGGCGCGCCCGCAACAAAAGGCTCCCACGAAAGCCCTATTTTCTACTAGTGGGGTGTAGAGATGACACACAACCACACCCACTAGCCTAGGAACTTCGAGAAAAGCTTCAACCAACTGGTAGCAACCAAAATAATAAACACAAGCGCGCAAGTGGCACATGATTTTACGTGGAAACATCCTCAACCTGGGGAGAAAAACCACGACTGTAGACAAACTGGTCCATATAAGGTCCACAAGAACCTCTAGTGCTTTACAATACACTCATCTCATTGCCAACCGGCAAAATGAAAAACAACCACAAGAGGCAAGACTACAGTAAATCATAGATATGAGAATTTTTGTCCCTTTCGGTAGTCAACAAACTTTTGTTAAACCATATATTAAGCCTGCACGAAACATGGTAGGAAACTAGTCTGATGTGTTTCCAACATACTTAACAAAAACCGGCTCAATCGGACACTATTTGCATTCCCAAACTGTTCGCCTACTAAAATAGCTCTATGTTAAATCTGCAGCATGACAAATCACTCTCAGATTTAAGGCTCCACTTACCGAAATCTCAAACCAGCTACTAGATTAAAGTATTGAAAGTAAGTAAAAAAACTCACCATTATTGGAGCCAATCCAAAAATTTATCATCCTCTGGTCAATATCTTTAGTAAAGTACTGTTAAATATGAAAAATCCAGAAAAAATCAGCTCTTCTTCCTCTCTTTTGTGTTATCTCACCCTCTCACAACAACAACCATATTCTAGGCGCACCCTTGCTCATCTCACATAGCCACCAAGGAAGCTAGGTTTTTTTTCTCCTTCTGACCTCTGAAGGAGACAACTCGGTCGTTGGATGTGAACATCAATAAACGATTGACACCGCTGGTCTTTATTGGGCAGCGGAGGAACTCGTGGGTTGGGGGAGATAACCCACGGTACAGGAAAGCGGTGAACATCACGATGAACCTAGGAGGAGGCTTGGGACGAGAGTCCAAACCTGGGAAGCGGATGTCCTTCTCATCACCGGAGATCAGCCCCAGATGGTGCATCTTCTTCTGCTCCCTCCGCGTAATGGAGGACCTCGTCCAGTCGCACTCAAGGCCCTTGGCAGCGGCGGCATCTGCAGCGGCAGAGGATCTCAGCGTGGCGCCGGTCGCCTTTGGGCCGGTGGCTCTCGCGGAGCAGCTGGAGGACGAATCGACTTTCTTCTTCCCCATGGCACTTGGAGTTCTTCTTGTTGCGTTGGAAGCTTTGGTGCGGTGGCAATGGAGGTCCTTGGCAGGAGATGGAGGAAGAAAATGAACAAGAGCAGCGGTCAAGGGGCGAATTAACCCCCCGGCCCATTTATAAGGAACTTTTACTCCGGATTTGGGCCGTTAGATCCGCACCGCTAAAAATGGAAGAAGATCTGGCTCTACAAGTGTCGCAAGGGGAGAGAAACTGGCGGCCCACTATCTCCACTACGCACGAGAATCGAGGAAATGCCTCGGTCAAACGCGCAAGGTCCGGTCATTTTCAAACTGACTGCGCATACGTGGGTCGGGCCCACTAGGTCACGTCCCATCAGTTGTGCCGCAACGATTGCCACTCCGCTGATGACGTCATGAAAACCATCGGCTCCTCCATGGTGGAGCACCCGAATATTGTCAGAACTCAAAGAAATATATGATATTTGTATCAGCTATTTAGAGCCTATAGATGACTAATACACAGTCATCGGACTACCCGATTGAAGCCTCGTCGACAGTAACAAACTTAGCCGTTTCAACTCATACGAACAAGGAAGAAGTGGACCCGAATGTTTTTTTGGGTTACTCGAAGGTTTCTTCTTAATTACGGGCCTGAAGGTTCGAACAATCCAGGTTCGAGCCCGGGGACTCGAATATGTGTAGGGTAACGTTATTTTGCTCCAGCAGTTAACCAGTCTCGATCCATCGAGTAAAACTAGGGTCGTTACTCCATCCCTTATGCATACTCAATTCTTCGGCTTCTCTCGAGCTTATACCTTTTCAAGACCCGATATATCGAAAAGTATCAGATGATGGGAACTTTAGTCCCTTCCCGAAGCTTCGCTTCAGCCAGTCACTCGGAGGCTACGGATGTGGGTATTACCCTTCGGGCACCTGACATTTCCCTACCTCCTTTCGCCCAATAAGGGGCCCATCGGAAGCACCAAAACCCAAGATGGACCAATACGTCGGTTGCACGGTGGAAAGATGGAAGGTGACGGTTTCTTGAAGAAAAAGGCAAGGATACGTTCGAATAAGGAAATGATAGCTAGAATCTATTTGTATTATAGCCGAATCCGTGCAGGATTCTCGGGACCTAACCTCCTATATAAAGGCCAGGATAGGGCCTCCGGATCCTCTCTCATAATCTCATACAATCATGCATATACCAAACCCTAGAATCCTTGCCTCCCGGCGAGAACACCGCCACGTAGTCCTTCGGCTGCCCCATTGTAATCAATTTCACCTATAATCAAGATCAGATAGGCATGGCGTAAGGGTATTACCTCATCGAGGGCCTAACCTGGGAAAATCTCGCTCTCTGCTTGTCTGGTATCCGATGTCTCGTGCTAACCTGCAGGATTCCGCTAACCCTAAGCCCATCATGGTGGGCATTGCCGAGGAGCCACCTCGTCAACGGGGGTGTACGCGGAGGAGGTACATGCGCGTACGTATTCTCGAGGTGATACGGGAACCCCCTCAGCTAAACAGGTCATGTTGGTTCTAGATCGGGCTTTTGAGTACCCGAATTGAAGCTGAAAAGTCGATCCTGCCCTGTCCTTGTGTTCCGCTCAACATAACCCTTCGCCCTTGGGGGTCTACTGAAGCACTCGCAAATACGAAAAAGGAGGGTTTTCCGCCTCCCAGGAATTAACTAAAAATGCATAAATATTGATGTGTGATGACAAATAACAATGAAAACTAATCATATATGTGGCAATAATGATTATGCAAAATACACGTATAAGGGGCTAGTCTAAAGATCCAGAGAGCTATCAGGGGTAACAATGGCTTAATATGATTGATCGAATATTCATACCAACAAGATGCAATTTCTTTTTGGAAGCTCATCAACAAAAAACTATGAGGTTTAGCGTTTTTCACCCGGAGCGATTTGAGGGTGGATGATCGGGAAGTCGTCAGGTCCGACCAAGGAGGCCGGGATGTTACAATAACTCAATGAGATTAATAAGGTAAACTGCATTTGACAAAGCCTCGCCATTATAATGTCTCGGCAGCTTCGCCCTTGACAATAAGCATCTAACTGTCTCAGGGGTAACAATGGCTTAATATGATTGATAGAATACACATACCAACAAGATGCAATTTCTTTTTGGAAGTTCTTCAACAAAAAACTATGAGGTTAAGCGTTTTTTGTCCCGGAGCAATTTGAGGGTGGATGTCGGGAAGGCCCGGCCAAGGAGGCCGGGGTGTTACAATAACTTGGTGTGATTAATAAGATAAACTGCATTTGACAATGCCTCACCATTATAATGTTTCGGCAGTTTCGCGGTTGACAATAAGCATCTAACTATCTCAACTATTGTATCAAATGGGCCAATATAATCTGGGCACCACTAGCAATCGGATGCCGATTTCTGCTTGCTATCGGACCCCTGTTTAGCCATTGGATTGGAAGGATTTAGACCGTACGATTTTCCAGCTGCTCTGTCCAATCCCATTAAATGGAAATCTATATATTGCATGCTTCCATGTTCCAGCCTTAAATATTCCCGTAACCACGTCCATACTGTCTGGGAGATTCCAAAACAAAGTATGTGGGTTTGACTTCTTATCTAACTACTCTTAATTGCTGAGTTTTACTGATTCTTGATTTTAATAAAATAGTTTCTCTCCGTTAGCTTATGAATCAGGTTTTGTTTCCAACTTCATTTTACTTTGCATTATACTGAAGCGAAGGTTGCTTGAAACACAATATAATTTTTGTTTCCCTCTCAAAAAGAAACATAATTTGTTTTCCTTGCTTCATCTTAACAAAAAGTATTCATATATTTTTCTTTCGTATGAAGCACACCGTGCTAGCCAACTTTGCTTCTTACACGGCCAAAAAATGCTTTAAACTTATGAAAGTTGTGTTTCCAACTCTCCATAGACTAGAGAATTTTCTTCCATGTGAAGAAATTACATAAATATTCATATACTTTGCTTCCTTCTAAAGCACATTCTGTTTCCAAAGAACTTGCTTCAAAGTGAACAAAGCCTGCTTCAAACTTAACATAAATGTGTGTCTTATGTAAGGGATACTTTTTTCAAATCATCACAATGTCGTGTACAAAGTTGTTTCCATCCAAAAATGCATTTCGGTAAATTACACATGCTTCAAACAAATCGACTAATCTTTTGAAGCAATTACAGTTTTGCTCCTATCTAATCGAGAACCTTCTTCTAACGACAAATTTTTAACAACATGGATTTTCCATTCTTCCTAATATTCGCTTAATACATAGAGGTTTACAATTGCCCGCATCAGCTATGTTTACATTGTAGCCGGTCGTCATCCTCGTCACACAGTTTGATTCACTGATGCCATCAATCAGCAAGGCTAGAGCATGTCTGTCTCTTGACAGTAATTTGCCAAATAATACGGCTGCACAACTGTCGTGGTTTGTGGCGAAAAAAATCCTCAGCACGCCCAAGATCAGGATCATGGTCGACGATGACACGTATTGGTCTAGCTCCTTTTCTTCCACCATGTCGCCAATGACCATGCACATGACCAAGAATTTCTAGTGTACAATAGAAAGATATGTGAGAAACAAAGAATCATGGTCCACATCTTACGAAGCAAAACTTCTATACAGTAGAAGCATATACCAAAGATTTAGGTAGTAAGAAATAAAGAATCATGCTTCATACTGTTGGAAGCACATACTCAAGTAGAAAGAAACAAAATATTTAAATAGTGGATGCATGAAAAATGAATAGTTGAAAAACTATTGCATACAGAGTGGCAATTACAATAAAGAAGCACATGCATAGGTAAAAGGATTCAGAAGTGCAGATAGATGCACATTTGTAGCACAGTGGGGACACATTTGTGAAGATATCATATTTCAGGAAGCTACAGTGCATGATTCAGAAGGAAGCTCTGATCAAGGATTTATACCCGTTGCTATGAGGAAGCATGGATGTTCAAACTGAAAAATGCTATGGAAAATGGAAAGAAAAACACAAGCTTCAGAAGCATGCTTCCATTGCCACAAACTATCTGTAAATATAAGATCAATGTGAATAACTTATGCTGCTAGGAAGCAAATATTTCCTGAAATCTGAACAAAACTCGTGTTGGGTGAAAGCAGATGAACTGCAAGCTAGAGGTGGCGACATGTGTGATATCTCGGCAAAACTCATGTTGGGTGAAAGCAAATAAACAACGAGAGCTAGAGGTAGTGACATGCATCAGCTTCATGTATATGGAAAATGTACGGAGCATGATGTAGTGTTTTAATTCTAAATTTAATAAGGGAAACAAAAGAAACGTTAGAAGCACGAGTCAGTGTTAGTATTGCCAGAAATCTACGAAGAAAAACATGACTACATATGAAGCATGCATGCTATGAAGCGGATGTGTCATGCTATCTCAACATAACCCATTTTTGTGGAAGCATATAAATTTAACACCTTCTATATCTAGATCCACCTTCTATATCTCCATCCGGGCACAACAAAATATAGGCAAAAGGGGATGTATCAGAACATCGATCAGATGAGAAAGCAAAGATATCCTTCTACCCCTGGCGAAGCATAGTGGCCGCCTAATACAGCGGACACACTCCAACGAGGGTAAGCAGGATGTGCATCTGGTGGGGGTACTGGAGGAACAATGGCAGGTCGAGGTGGATGCAGCGCAGGGGAAGAGGAGCCTGGTTGTGCGGTTGAAGCCACGATCCCTGGAGCAAACTTATGGACATCCACATCGGCCTGCGCCTTGAAGCCTAGGTTAGTTGCAGACTTGCAGTTACCTGCTCCCGGTTCATGTAGTCGTTCTAGCCGTCCAGGAAGTAGCCTCCGAATTGCTGCTTCGTGCGGACTGTAGCCTAGTTGGCCCGGCTATGTTGCCTCTGACTCTAGACCGCCGCCGGCCAGGGAGGCCTTGAAGACAACTTTCCGCGGCGGAGCCGCATGCGTGCCACTTCCAGCGCCGCAGGGCCCGAACCAGGTGGAGGCGCGATTATCGGCCGGCGTGGGAGATGGCAGCGCGGTGGGAAAACAAACGACGGCGAGGTGGGGAAAGCAAATGCGGCAACTACAGATCGATTTGGGGAGGAGCACTGGAGCAGTCCAGCCATGATTTTGGGGATCAATTGGGGATCGGACCGAAATTTTGGGGAGGAGGCGGGCAGTGTGCGATGTTATCGGGCCAGGTTTTTCTCTCCCCTCAGAAAGCCGTAATGCAGGCGTGACGTACGATGGAAAGCAAATGTACGGCGTGCGATCGGTCCGATACTTTGCATTCGATCGGACTGCGATGTATTGTGTTTACCGTCGCCAGCGTATGTCATTATGAAGGAGGGGATCGGAATAGGCTACATGCTTAAAACGGAAACCTGTTAGGCAACTTGGTGGGATCACACTACACACTAGCTTAGTTTCCTGCCCGTCTGAGTTACGGTAAAAAACCAAAACGGAAGAAATTTGCAAATTTTAGCTAATATAACGCACATGGTTAGCTAATATCTGCAGGCAGACGGTCGTTTTTTTGCGGCATAAGGGATGTTCCGCACCGAACACGGAAAATGCAAGTTGTGTGTGACGCGGGGCCTTAAAAAGCCTGTCCTGCGCAAGTTTAGGCATCAACATAGGGAGCCTTCGTTTTTGGTGAGTCTGACAGACTTGTTTTTATCGGTTTCCTTTAAAAACATTGTTTCACGATTGCTTGGACTTTCTCCAGGTACCCGTGCACCAGAATTGCCGCACTCATGGTGACGATAGCAGATCAGAACGGAGTGTAATCTCTGAAAAGGTTAGAGAGATTATGAGAGCTTTTATTAGTTTTAACATTTTATTTGTTGGGCGTGATGCAATAATGTTGCTTATTTATGTGCTGAATAAGCGAGGAGATGGCTGTGGATCAGTTAGACTAGTCATAGTGGGAAGTAACATAGAGTAGTAGCATTCACATGTTACTACTCTATGTTACTACCACATGTTAATACTCTTCGTTACTACTTTTATAGGGGTTAGTAACATCATAGTAGTATCATAGATGTATTTATTAATTAGATTGTAGAATCATTATTTCTTAGGAAGTGTGATATTGCAGTAACTAGCTATGTTACTCTATTCTCTTCTCTCTTCATTAACTCACTGCCACATAAACAAATTTGCTGAGTTGGACACTTAGTTACTAGTGAAGTTACTTGCACTATAAGTAGTCTTATAGCTAGGTTTTTTCATTGACATTCTCAGGGAGTGGTTGTAATCATG
Organism: Lolium rigidum; assembly: GCF_022539505.1. NCBI lineage: Eukaryota > Viridiplantae > Streptophyta > Magnoliopsida > Poales > Poaceae > Lolium > Lolium rigidum. The sequence continues at coordinate 266,748,552 of NC_061513.1, read as the reverse complement.
TTGGTATTATATAAAGGGATTTCTATTTTCGTGCCCTCAGGTCCTTAGTTGTACTCAGTTTTCCACAGCTCCTTAGTTTTTCCTCAGTTTTCCCCAAGCCCTTGTTTGAAACCCGCAGAAGCAGCTCAGACGGCAGGATTCTCGTTTAGTTGACTGTTCTGTCACGTGTGGGGCCGCGTCTTGTGGGGCCGCGTCGTGTGGGCCCGCGTCGCGTGGGGCTGGTAGAAAGGGACCGCGTGGGACAGGACGAGAAGCGTTTGGTTGCACGTGAGCAGGAGCTGGGTTCTGCTCTCTCGGCCCCAAATTGGCATTATTAAGTGCACCTTTTTCCCCTCTTTCTCTCTGTCCTTTTCACCAAATTAGTATAAAATCTAGAGAAGCTGGCATTTCTGACTTTCTTCAATTATTTGTGCCTTTTGGCCCTCGTTGTTTGCCCAATATGGCAGCAAATCTAGTACTCCCTCTGGTCCATATGTATGTAGTTAAATCTAGAAGCAAATCTCCAGGATAATGTACGATAAATTCACAGTCATAGTAAATCAAGAAAACTAAGTACGGCCAACAAAATATAGTAGACTAGGGATAGATAATCCCTAGATAATATGGATAGATAATAGGCTGCATACACGGCAGCCAACATAGTAACGGAGTTCTTTACGGCACCATCATACTAACATAACAACAAGGGATCCCTAGCTAACAACAAAGGGATCCCAACAACAAACTAGGAGGCAGCAGCAGCAGCAGCTACGTCCGAGGACTCCGCCTACCCCATCTGGCTCTGCCTCCACTTGTTGCTCTTGCTCCCCTTGGGAGCCTTGGGCTTGAGCGGAGGCATGCGCCCGGCGGAGATCTCCACCCGCTGCAAGATGCGGAGGTGCATGCCGAGCGCCCTGTGCTTGGCGCGGAAGGAGTGGACGTTCACCGTCGTGCCGACTTTGGGGAAGGTGTTGCTGATGTTCTCAGCATGCGTGACGAGGCAGTTGAAGTCCGTGGCGCCGAGTCTCCTGGTGCGGAAGGGGCACCTGTACACCTCCTTGGCGAAGTAGGAGATGTACTGGCCGACCTGCAGCCTCCGCAGGACCTGGCGAGTCTTGAGGTCCTCCTCCTCTTCGTCGCTGCCGACATCGCTGCCAGACATCTGATCCATATCAAACAGAAACTAGTGAATGAGTTGCAACGATGACTAACGTACATGATAACAAAGTTAAGAAAAACAGAGTCAGCCTCAGTTAGAGTGGACATGATTATATATCTACGGGGAAGGTGTTAGCGAACTAAAGCTCATGCACAACAGATTTGTACACGGCAATGGTTCGCTGAACCCTCCTGTAAAAATTTGTGCCCAACCATTCATCATAGGCAAAGAAACAGATTCTAGATCTGAACTAGATCTAAACTTGAACACATTCGAGATTATTTGCAAAATTAAACGGTTGATATCTTTTGATTAGTGCATAAAATAACTGATTGAGATCCCATGATTACTTGCCTAAATTAACTGATTGAGATCCAATATTACTTGCATAAATTAACCGAACAGCCGAACCCCAAATCTTAAACGAAATCAAGAAGTGATCAAAACAAAATGGAATAAAATCGACGCAAATATTAGCCCAATACTCATCCATCTACAGATCCATCTACACCAGCAAAAATAGGGTTCAAAAAGGAATGGGGAACAAAAAAGGAAGCAAACCGTAGTTACCTCGTTCCATGGGTCCTCCAGGGAGGTGTCGTAGGGGTTCGGGGGCGGGACGTACGGCACGGGGTCGTAGTGGTCCCATCCCGCCGGGATCTGACTGCCACCGGCGACAGCAGCCTCCGATGCACCGGCGACGGCGGCGGCGGCATCGTCGTCGTCCGTAGAGGGGACGGCGCCGAAGATGGAGGCGTCGCGCTTTGAGCCAACCTCGACGATGGGATTGGCATTCTCCTTGTCCATCTCTCCGGCGGAGGAAGAGGAAGAGGGAGAGGGAGAGGGTTTTTGCTTTGGAGAAGATGATGGGACGTGAGAGAGTTGGCGATGCGTGAGCGAGTGAGAGTGACGAGAGAGTGCGAGGAGGCGTCTATAAAGGCGAGGGTGGTTAATGCGACCCGCGTCCTACGCGTGCACGAGTGCACGTCCGCACGTCTTGGACTACGCAACGCGACACGCGTCCACGATTGCACGTCTCGACTTCTCCACCGCGACCCGCGTCTACGCGTCAACAATTGCACGTGTCCTCGAGTCTAACCCTGAAAATTTAGATATACTCAGGTATACCCTCGAGTCTTATAATAGCATTTTTTGTGTGCTCAATTTTCCCCTCGAGTGCTAATACTGGCTAGTGTAATATACTCAGTTTACCCTCAAGTGGCTGGTCAACAGAGAGTCAACAAATGGGATTAACTAGTTAAATGAGTCATTTAATGTGCAAAAAAATCCTAAAAAGAGTGGCACTTACTCATGGAGTCTTTACCACAAATTGCCACTTCTCAAATCATAGATAAATCATAGATAAATCAAGTTTTACCACAAATTGCCACTTCTCAAATCACCTAATAGCTATGAAGGTGCATGGTTTTCCACAATAAGCCCTTCCCAAAACAGCTTCCCCCAAATCATACTTTGTCTAAATGAGGCCACAATTCTCACACTGATGTATATTGGTATTGCAAATAGTTTGAGGTAGGCCAAGATGGGTTTCATTGTACAAAACACGCATTTTCCATTTTTTAAATCTCATATTTGAATCCCTTAGTCTATTTACTACTCAGGTGCCCTTGGTTTCTTGATAGTACTCAGTTTTGCCCTCTCTCTTCACAAATTCTCGCAGACGTGCATCATCGCCCTGATTGGTCTAGCCCATGTCACGCGGATCGTGCCCGCCGACCGTTGATCGTATGATATAGGGAACGGGCAGGATAACCCCCTCTCTCTGTTGGCGTTATTTTTCACGCAAAAAATGATAAACCATCACCGATTTGTTGTTACCATTACTTTTCACGCAAAAAAAATGATAAACCATCACCGATTTGTTGTTGCCATTACTTTTCACGCAAAAAAATGATAAACCGTCAACAATTTGTTGTAGCCATTACTTTTCACGCAAAAAAATGATAAACCATCAACAATTTGTTGTAGCCATTACTTTTGACGCAAAAAAAATGATAAACCATCACCGATTTGTTGTTGCCATTACTTTTCACCCAAAAAATGATAAACCATCAACAATTTGTTGTAGCCATTACTTTTCACGCAAAAAATGATAAACCATCAGCAATTTGTTGTAGCCATTACTTTTCAAGCAAAAAATGATAAACCATCAACAATTTGTTGTTGCCATTACTTTTCACGCAAAAAATATGATAAACCATGCATCACCGATTTATTGTTGCCATTACTTTTCACGCAAAAAAATGATAAACCATCAACAATTTGTTGTAGCCATTACTTTTCACACAAAAAATGATAAACCATCTATCTTTGTATAGAATGATAAACCTATCACGTATGATTTTTGAGGTCATTTAGAGAAGGCAGAAAAAACCTAATTTGTTACAAAAGCTGGTTTCAGTGAGACCTAACAAAGTTTGGCATACATGATGGGATACCTATAACAACAAGGAATATCCAAAAGGGAAAGTTTCAGAAAATTTGAAATTTAGGGTGAAAATGATGCCATACATGATGCTGTTTTTCGAGGTTTTGACCTGAAAATCAATTGGGTATTATAAAGGGAAATAAAAAGTTCGAAAAATGTAAAAACAAAACAATCTATCTATCTATGTATAGAAGATCAGCTGTATGAAATTTGAGGTTATTTAGAGAAGGTAGAAAAAATCACCTTGTTAGAAAAGCTGGTTTCAGCGAGACGAAACTTCATGCGCTTAAGCAAAGTGATTTTTTCGAACATCTCCAAATGACCCCAAATTTTCCATACATGATGCCATACGTGTAACAACAAGGAACCCTATCTAAAAAGTGTCAAAAAAGTTTGCCCAACCGTATAGCTCTATCAAAAAGAACCTCACCATGGCGCTAGTATAATTTTGAGATAGTTACAAACTTTCGTTACCTAACCTTCAACATGAAACTTGTTTCAAATTCATTTTGGCCTACAAGAAACAAATCCCAACTTGATTCGAGCACCGCAGCCTCCAAACGATGCCGATGCCGATATCGGCATGGTCAGAACGGCTATGCTCGCCGCCCATTGCTAGGTCAACGTCGGGATGCACCCTCAATCCCGTCCCCTCATTCGATCAGCGACACACCGGAGATACCGCCGAGGCCAATGCCGAACGTACATGCTGATGCCAATGCCGAACATGCATGCACGCCGCCGTGGGCACGGCCACGCCGACCCGCTATGCTTTGGACGCCACGGACCGCCGCGAGGTCTTTCCCTTCGCCACCACACTCTCCTAGCACCCACCTATACAAGCCGGAAAGGAGAGACACTAGTTTTCTCTACATTGCTCGCGTTCGTGTCCGACACGGTCGGTCAAAGTTTTGAGGTGGTCGTCGATGTCGTCGACCATTTCTTCTCTTCTTTGCATGGTTAAACGCGTCTAGTTCATATCTATCTAATGCGTACTGGTCTCGTCTCATGCGGTTCTTTGTGGACGTCGTTCTCATCTCGGCACCCCATAGGCCACCTCCTCCGTGCCATCGTTGTAGAGCTCCGTTTAAAAATCTAACCCTACCCATGTATTGCCCCTTGTATCAGCGTCATGGCCCCACTTGTCATCCGATATACCGAAGCCCCACTCGCTGCGTTTTGGTCAGGGATACGGCGATGCTTACGGTCAAACAAAGATGGATGGTCTGACGTGTCTTTGCAGGCTCTACATGGCCCCACTAGTCAGAAGATAACGGTCAACCGTCGGGCAACCGGCCGTTACATCACGTGTGATGGTTTCAGACAAACGTTTGGGTAAAACTGATGAAAAACTAAGGAGCTGGGGAAAACTGAGCACAACTAAGGACCCGAGGGCACGAAAATAGAAATCCCTTATATAAAACCGTGTGAGTTGCCAAAAAGGAGAGTACTACTTCCGCCACTCTGCTACTTCCTCCGTTTCGGTTTAACAGGCACGCACGTAGTTTAAGATAAACTCTGACCATTGATTTAGTGAACGAAATCTAAATTTTATGTCTACAAAATCTATATTATTAGATTCGTATGCAAAAAAGCTTTCCAATGATATAATTTTTGTGATATATATTTTATATTTTATTGACCAAAATAATGGTCAAAACAATTTTTTAAACTACGTGCACGCTTATTAAACTGAGACGGAGGGAGTAGTATGCTGAGAGCTACTTGATTCGATCGGCGCAGCCCAGAGCTTTTTATCAGGGTAGGCCATAGTTTCGACGCCAGCAATGTTCCATTTCATGACTGGTAATCGATTTGGGATTGAGGGCCGCAACTTTTGCTTCGGATCATATCTTGCAATGGCCCAGCAGGGTTGCTTCCATTAGGTAAATTGATTAACAACAGTAAGCTATTCTACTTTTTCCATTCCACTAAAAGTGGATGAACTTTATTAAAATTTAGATGCATCTGCCTACTAGATAGTATTTAGATACATCTAAATTTTGATAAAGTTAAAACTTTTGGGTACGAAAGGAGTATTAGTTTTAGTTACGTGAGGCCAAGATAGTGCTTGTGCACTATTTTCTTCTTTCCTGGAGACGTGGATATTGAAGAATCTCTTTCGGTTTCGCTTACGTAGGAGTAGGTACGTATACAAGATCGAGTAGGCGACGGACGTAATGCCCGGAGGGAGAGACGTGTGAGAGCCGTGGGGATGGATGGAGATGGAGGGGTGAATCTGCGATGTGCGCTGCATCAGATGCTTCGTTTTTTTTTTTTTTTTGAACGGACAGATGCTTCGTTGAATTGCAACTTGGCGTAGTCGATTCGATGTGCGCAGCGCAGTGGCCAGTGGAGAGGAAGGCCACCCGAAGCTTCCCCGTCCGAATGTGTCGTCAATGACTTGGGGAATTAAAGCGACGCGTTGCCGTAATGTTTGAACCGGGGTCGATCGCATGGTTAACTTGTCATCACGTCCAACAGGTACGTGCACGCATGACCCAAGCATGACGTTTATCGATGATGAATGGATGGCATTTGGGTATATTTATCTTTGTATTACTCGTGGGGGCTGTTGTCCCCACAACTGCCCCCTATTGCTGAGCTTGTTGGGGTCTATAAATATATACGAATTCTGTCTATCCTGTTTCAAAAAAAGAATCATGTCTAAGCAGTTAAGGCATCTCCTCACTTGGCAGTAGCTTCCTCCGACAGGCCTCCTGACCTGTGCGGATCATGGCCTCCATGATCGTCCATACCGGGCGTAGTTCTTCCTCTTCTTCTTCTTCCACCTCACGTAGGCGGATCTTGAAGCTGTTAGTCGCCAGAGACCAGTCAGGGAGCGAGCACGTGGTATCCGCTGAGGCCGAGAAGGGCGCTGCCGACTACCTCTTCAGCCTCCTCAGCTGGAGCATGCCGGTCAACACCCTTATCAATGTGCTCAGCAGGAACCCCATGGTGGGCTGCGTTCGAAACCTGTACGACAGCGTCGAGACGCTCCCCAGCAGCTTCATCTGCCACCGCGACGCCAGGGCTGCCAGGGACGCCCTACTCAGGCCCACGGACTCTAGCAGCCGCCCCGGTGGGTTTGTGTTAGCAGGCGTCAATTACGTGGTCAGGGACGACCTCAGTATTACTCCCCCGTCCAATATCACAGCCGGCCTCACCATGCTCAACAACCGTGCCTTCCTCCGCGAGATGGTCGTCCCACTTGGCGACATCCAGGTAATTCTCTAACAAACTTTATTTCTTTACAATACATCTCTCAAGCAGCTTGGAACTAATCGTTTCTACAATTATTTCATCTAAATATTAAGATTGGTAGGTATATGTAGAGATGACCAACAAATATATAATATCAACTGATAAATAATCAATCCTTTATACAAAGCCATGTTGAACTATCTTGAGATGATTGTTGGATGTGTTGCGGATTTACAGGGTGCCCAGATACTGAACAAATCAATGGTGACCAGGAGGGTTCTCACACATGTCTACCTTCGGGGCCCGAGGGCTTTAACCGCGCCATGAATTATCTTTGCGAGGCATTTCCCCACCAGAGTCTATGTCCTTGCCTCATTGCTGTGTGTGTTTTGGTCTTATATATATACTTTGGGATTTCAGGCATGTTCAGTTGTCCTGTACTCGGGTATAATGTCAGTCTGTGTTGATCACCAGATTATTAGTACCATGGTTTATGAATAAAGGCAAAAGGACTTATTATTATCTGGTATGTCTATTTGTTTGTTGGACGTTCTAAAAGAAATCTCGGCTACATTTGTAAGAGTATGGATCAACACGGCAATTACAGAACTTGAATTTTCCAAAAAAAAATCTTGCTTCAAAAATAAAAAGGAATATAATGCAAGTACATTTAGTATTGTGCACCCGTGGCTAGTAAGGTTTTAAAAGAAACGCGTGCTCTCGAAAAAAAAAGGTTTTAAAAGAAAAAAAATAAGATTACTTAGTTGGTTGTCCACACATCTATTGACCTTGTTTCGTGCGCAGCTACCGAGCTGTGAGGCTTACCCTACCGGCGTGTCACGTGCTTGGTGTAGTCTTTCATCCAATATACGATGCTATGTACCGATTTTGCTGTGTCTCAGTGCATCCTACGTGATATTCCAATATGTAGGCAACCACTTGTTTTAAGGTTGCACACGTTATGAAAATTTCTTGATATGCAAATAAAATTATTTTTCCCGGTACGCAGTGTACCCCTTGGTACCATGCAACTGAACCGAGCCGGACTCTGTTACTACCTCTAGACGGAAAAAATGAAAAGATGAAAAATTCTTATGCGGTATCACATCAAAAGACAAACTAATAAAACATTGTATTCTATCAAAGGGGCATAACTACCATCTGGTGCACTTCATGTTGGGGGTGTACAGGTGACACACAACCACACCCACTAGCCTAGGAACTTCGAGAAAAGCTTCAACCAACTGGTAGCAACCAAAATAATAAACACAAGCGCGCAAGTGGCACATGATTTTACGTGGAAACATCCTCAACCTGGGGAGAAAAACCACGACTGTAGAGTGTAGACCAACTGGTCCAGACAAGGTCCACAAGAACCTCTAGTGCTTTACAATAAACTCATCTCACTGCCAACCGGCAAAATGAACAACAACCACAAGAGGCAAGACTAGAGTAACACTACGGGAGAGCTCCAGTCTCCCGACGGCTGCCAGCCGTCGGCACAGCACAGATGGCCGTCGGCACAGGTTGTGCCGACGGTGACCGTCGGCATAGCATCGTCGGCATAGTTCTGGTCGGGGACAGCCCGATCACCATCGGCACAGACTGGCCATCGTATAGATTGTTGTGCCGACGGTATAACCGTCGGCATAGTATTTCAAATTTTTTAAATTATTTGCTGAAAAAATATTCAAATTATGTTTTTTGATTTTTTTTTTAATTTTCTTCTTATTATTTTCTACTTGTTAATCTTTCACAATCACACTTAGTACACCTAATCTTAGGTCAAATTACACTTGTAGTCAAACTTCCCACTTGGTCACCCATCCTCTCATTACTCCCACCCTAGCACGCTTAACTTCTTGGTTCTCTTCGGATGAGCTTCCATGAAAGAAATGACACCTTGTTGTTAATACTACCATATCAATCATATTAACCCTTTGACCGTGATGCCACACCTCTATATTTTTGAATTCTAATCAATTACTTAAGTAAACAACAATGAATATATATATATATATATATAATAATGTAGATTTTGAAAAACAATTGAATGATTTTATATTTTTGTCTTTTTATTTAATATGAAATAATTAATATCGGTAAATGTGAATTTGGCAAATAATATATCTAAATTGATCAGAAAAATGAGACGAATACAAATATGACATCCATATCATATTTTGAATCCACAAAGTTAATTTACCCAAAAATCATGAGCATTAGATCAAGTACCTCTAGTTTAAATCTAGTTGACTTTATTGAAAATGAGGTGGGAAATGGCCTCGGCATGGCATAGTTTGCCGGAATGAGGTCATATTTGGCACGTGTGTGGGCCCTAGGATGGGAAGCAAGACCCCGGATGCGGATTACTAATCCGATCCATGAGCGACCATCGTTTCATTTTTAGTGTGTCCAAATAGTTTTTATTTGTGAAACAGCTACATGCGGCGCATTTTAGTATGACGTGAAACCTCTGTGTGATGATAGTAGACCACCTACGCACCACCTATCAAATGACATGTGCATGCGTTAGCTTTTTGGGAACCCATGCGGCTTCCGGCGGTGTCCCGCCGAATCCGCTGGAAACTGACCGGATTTGAACTAGGGCTCAACTATCAGTCGCTCCAGAAATTCCGGAAAAAATGTTTTTAGTTCTACAACGCATCATTATATGTGCTAATTTTTGTCCGTTTAGTTTGTTCGCGAATGGGTGCACCCGCACGCCCGGTACGGCGATACCGCATATGTCCTCGGGGGCCTGTTTTCGCCAGATGACAATTTGAACGAAGTCAAAAAATCCAACGGAGCCACGTGGCGTCATTTTATATGTCATAGTAACTATTCCGTTTGTCAAAACTAGGATATGGCAATTATTTTGAAAAACCCTTCACGAAAAGGGCTATCACGTCCAGAGTTCTATGGATTTTAGGGGAAATGAGGTGGGAAACGGCCTCGGCATGGCATAGTTTGCCGAAACGAGGTCATATTTGGCACGTGTGTGGGCCCTAGGATGGGAAGCAAGACCCTGGTTGCGGATTTCTAATCCGACCCAGGGGCGACCATCTTTTCATTTTTAGCGTGCCTAAACGGTTTTTATTTGTGAAGCAGCTACATGGGGCGCATTTTAGTATGACGTAAAACCTCCGTGCGATGATAGTAGACCACCTACGACACCACCTATCAAATTACATGTGCATGCGTTAGCTTTTTGGGAACCCATGCTGCTTCCGGCGATGTCCCGCCGAACCCGCTGGAATCTGACCGGATTTGAACTAGGGCTCAACTATCCGTCGCTCCAGAAATTCCGGAAAAAATGTTTGTAGTTCTACGACGGATCATTATATGTGCTAATTTTTGTCCGTTTAGTTTGCGAATGGGTGCACCCGCACGTCCGATACGGCGATACCGCATGTCCCGGGGGGCCTGTTTTGGCCAGATGGCAGTATGAACGAAGTCAAAAAATCTCACGGAGCCGCGTGGCGTCATTTTATATGTTATAGTAACTATTCCGTTTGTCAAAACTAGGATATGTCAATTATTTTGAAAACCCCTTCACGAAAAGGGCTATCACGTCCGGAGTTCTATGGATTTTAGGGGAAATGAGGTGGGAAACGGCCTCGGCATGGCATAGTTTGCCGAAACGAGGTCACATTTGGCACGTGTCTGGGCCCTAGGATGGGAAGCAAGACCCCGGGTGCGGATTTCTAATCCGACCCACGGGCGACCATCTTTTCATTTTTAGCGTGTCTAAACGGTTTTTATTTGTGAAGCAGCTACATGGGGCGCATTTTAGTATGACGTAAAACCTCCGTGCGATGATAGTAGACCACCTACGTACCACCTATCAAATTACATGTGCATTCGTTAGCTTTTTGGGAACCCATGCGGCTTCCGGCGATGTCCCGCCGAATCCGTTGGAATCTGACCGGATTTGAACTAGGGCTCAACTATCCGTCGCTCCAGAAATTCCGGAATAAATGTTTTTAGTGCTACGACGGATCATTATATGTGCTAATTTTTGTCCGTTTAGTTTGTTCGCGAATGGGTGCACCCGCACGCCCGATACGGCGATACTGCATGCCCCGGGGGGCCTGTTTTGGCCAGATGGCAGTATGAACGAAGTCAAAAAATCCCACGGAGCCGCGTGGCGTCATTTTTTTGGTCATAGTAACTATTCCATTTGTCAAAACTAGGATATGGCAATTATTTTGAAAAACCCTTCACGAAAATAGTTATCACGTCCGAAGTTCTATGGATTCCAGGGGAAATGAGGTGGGAAACGGTCTCGGCATGGCATAGTTTGCCGAAACGAGGTCATATTTGGCACGTCTGTGGGCCCTAGGATGGTAAGCAATACCCCGGACGCGGAATTCTAATCCGACCCACGAGCGACCATTTTTTTCATTTTTGGCGTGTGTGAAAGCCATGAAACCTCGAACATTATAGCTCATTTCTAAGAAAATTTATTTAGGTATTTGAAATATTCCATTTTTGATATTTTTCTATGATAGATCTTGGTTTTCTGCAAAATTTGATATATTATACTTATTTTTCTCAGTTAGAATGATTTAGTTATGCTTTTTTGAAGACTGCCGTGGAGAAATAGGAAAAAGCTATGCCGACGGTATAACCGTCGGCACAGGTCTGTAGTGGAAAAAAATAAAAAAAATGTTGTGCCGACGGCCAGACTGGTCCTGTGCCGACAGCCAGAACTGTGCCGACGGTGACTGTCGGCACCTCCAGCCTGTACCGACGGCCATTTTAACGCCGACGGCCATCCTTGTCGCCGCGCTCCGGAGGCTCCTGTGCCGACGGCCCCGACATTTGGCCGTCGGCACATCGCCTAGCCGTCGGCGTACGACAATTCTCCCGTAGTGTAAATCATAGATATGAGAATTTCTGTCCCTTTCGGTAGTCAACAAACTTTTGTTAAACCATATATTAAACCTGCATTTGTGTCAAAAAAAAATTAAACCAGCACGAAACACGGTAGGAAACTAGGCTTATGCGTTTCCAACATACTTACAAAAAATCGGCTCAATCGGACACTAATTGCATTCCCAAACTGTTCACCTACTAACATAGCTCTATGTTAAATCTGCAGCATGACAAATCACTCTCAAATTTAAGGCTCCACTTACCGAAATCTCAAACCAGCTACTAGATTAAAGGTTTGAAAGTAAGTAAAAAAATCACCATTATTGGAGCCAATCCAAAAATTTATGATCCTCTGATCAATATCTTTAGTAAAGAACCGTTAAGAATCAAAAATCCAGAAAAAAAACAGCTCTTCTTCCTCTCTTTAGTGTTATCTCACCCTCTCACAACAACAACCATATTCTAGGCGCACCCTTGCTCATCTCACATAGCCACCAAGGAAGCTAAGTTTTTTTTCTCCTTCTGACCTCTCAAGGAGACATTTCGGTCGTTGGATGTGAACATCAATCAACGATTGACACCGCTGGTCTTTATTGGGCAGCGGAGGAACTCGTGGGCTGGGGGCGATAGCCCACGGTACAGGAAACGGGTGAACATCACGATGAACCTAGGAGGAGGCTTGGGACGAGAGTCCAAACCTGGGAAGCGGATGTCCTTCTCATCGCCGGAGATCAGCCCCAGACGGTGCATCTTCTTCTGCTCCCGCCGCGTAATGGAGGACCTCGTCCAGTCGCACTCAAGGCCCTTAGCTGTGGCGGCAGAGGATCTCGGCGGGGCGCCGGTCGCCTTTGGGCCGCTGGCTCTCGCGGAGCAGCTGGAGGATGAATCGACTTTCTTCTTCCCCATGGCACTTGGAGTTCTTCTTGTTGCTTTGGAAGCTTTGGTGCGGTGGCAATGGAGGTCCTTGGCAGGAGATGGAGGAAGAAATGAACAAGAGCAACGGTGAAGGGGGAATTAACCCCCGGCCCATTTATAAGGAATTTTACTCCGGATTTGGGCCATTAGATCCGCACCGCTAAAAATGGAAGAAGATCTGGCCCTACAAGTGTGGCAAGGGGAGAGAAACTGGCGGCCCACTATCTCCACTACGCACGAGAATCAAGGAAATGCCTCGGTCAAATGCGCAAGGTCGGGTCATTTTCAAACTGACTGCGCATACGTGGGTTAGGCCCACTAGGTCACCACCCATCAGCTGTGCCGCAACGGTTGCCACGCCGCTGATGACGTCATCAAAACCATTGGCTCCTCCATGGTGGAGCACCCGAATATTGTCACTACTCAAAGAAATATATGATATTTGTATCATCTATTTACAGCCTATAGATGACTACTACACAGTCATCGGACTACTCCCATCGGGACCGCTAGCCGCGCACCCGATAAAAAAGATTGAAGCCTCGTTGATAGTAACAAACTTAGCAGTTTCAACTCTTACGAACAAGGAAGAAGTGGACCCGAATGTTTTATGGGTTACTCGAAGGTTTCTTCTTAATTATGGGCCTGAAGGTTCGAACAATCCAGGTTCGAGCCCGGGGACTCGAATATGTGTAGGGTAACATTATTTTGCTCCGGCAGTTAACCAGTCTCGATCCATCGAGTAAAACTGGACTCGTTACTCCATCCCTTATGCATACTCAGTTCCTCGGCTTCGCTCGAGCTTATACCTTTTGAAGACCCAATATATCGAAAAGTATCGGATGATGGCAACTTTAGTCCCTTCCCGATGCTTCGCTTCAGCCAGTCACTCGGAGGCTACAGATGTGGGTATTAACCTTCGGGCACCCGACATTGCCCTACCTCCTTTCGACCAATAAGGGGCCCATCTGAAGCACCGCAACCCAAGATGGACCAATACGTCGGTTGCACGGTGGAAAGATGGAAGGTGACGGTTTCTTGAAGCAAAAGGGAAGGAGACGTTCGAATAAGGAAAGGATAGATATAATCTATTTGTATTATAGTCGAATCCGTGCAGGATTCTTGGGACCTAGCCTCCTATATAAAGGTCAGGAGAGGGCCTCCGGATCCTCTCTCATAATCTCATACAATCACGCATGCATCAAACCCTAGAATCCTTGCCTCCACGTAGTCCTTCGGCTGCCCCATTGTAATCGATTTCACCTATAATCAAGATCAGATATGCATGACGTAAGGGTATTACCTCATCAAGGGCCGAACCTGGGTAAATCTCGCTCTCTGCTTGGCTGGTATCCGATGTCTCGTGCTAACCTGCAGGATTCCGCTAACCCTAAGCCCATCATGGTGGGCATTGCCGAGGAGCCACCTCGTCAACGGGCGTGTACGCGGAAGAGGTACTGGCGCGTACGTATTCTTGAGGTGATACGGGAACCCCCTCAGCTAAACAGGTCCTGTGGGTTATAGATCGGGCTTTTGAGTACCCGAATTGAAGCTGAAAAGTCGATCCTGCCCCTCAGCATGGATTAATCTGGGCCGTCCTTTTGTTCCGCTCAACATAACCCTTAGCTCTTGGGGGTCTATTGAAGCACTCACAAATACGAGAAAGGAGGTTTTCCGCCTCCCAGGGATTAACTGAAAATGCATAAATAATGATGTATGATGACAAATAACAATAAAAACTAATCATATATGTAGCAATAATGATGATGCAAAATGCATGTATCACGGGCTAGTCTAAAGATCCAGAGAGCTATCAGGGGTAACAATGGCTTAATATGATTGATCGAATACTCATACCAACAACAAGATGCAATTTCTTTTTGGAAGCTCATCAACAAAAAACTATGAGGTTTAGCGTTTTTCGCCCGGAGCGATTTGAGGGTGGATGATCGGGAAGTCGTCAGGTCCGACCAAGGAGGCTGGGGTGTTACAATAACTTGGTGAGATTAATAAGATAAACTGCATTTGACAAAGCCTCACCATTATAATGTTTCGGCAGCTTCGCCCTTGATACTAAGCATCTAACTATCTCAGGGTAACAATGGCTTAATATGATTGATAGAATACTCATATCAACAAGAAGTAATTTCTTTTTGGAAGTTCTTCAACAAAAAACTGTGAGGTTAATCGTTTTTTGGCCCAGAGCGATTTGAGGGTGGATGATCGGGAAGGCCCGGCATAGGAGGCCAGGGTGTTACAATAACTTGGTGAGATTAATAAGATAAACTGCATTTGACAATGCCTCACCATTATAATGTTTCGGCAGTTTCGCGCTTGACAATAAGCATCTAACTATCTCAACTATTGTATCAAATGGGCCAATATATCTCCCACCACAAAAAATAGTTGCCTCGTCGCCAGCGTATGCCATTATGAAGGAGGGGAATAGGCTACATGCTTAAAATGGAAACCTGTTAGGCAACTTGGTGGGATCACACTACACACTAGCTTAGTTTCCTGCCCGTCTGAGTTACGGTTAAAAAGCCAAAACGGAAGAAATTTGCAAATTATAGCTAATATAACGCACATGGTTAGCTAATATCTGCGGGCAGACGGTCGTTTTTTTGCGGCATAAGGGATGTTCCGCACCGAACACGGAAAATGCAAGTCGTGTGTGACGCGGGGCCTTAAAATGCCCGTCCTGCGCAAGTTCAGGCATCAACATGGTGGGCCTTCGTTTTTGGTGATGATTTTCGAGTAGCGGATCTCGATTTTTATGATGAAAACCTAAGAATGACCTTCAGTGGTTGAGTCTGACAGACTTGTTTTTATCGGTTTCCTTTAAAAACATTGTTTCATGATTGCTTGGACTTTGCCTATGCTACCAGGGGTTAGTAACATCATAATAGTATTATAGATGTATTCATTAATTAGCTTGTAGACTCATTATATCTTAGAAAGTGTGATGTTACAGTAACTAGCTATGTTACTCCATCCTCTTCTCTCCTCATTAACTCACTGCCACATAAACAAATTTGCTAAGCTGGACACTTCGTTACTAGTGAAGTTATTTTTGTAATCATGTTAGTATTATATAAAACCGTGTGTGTTGCCAAAAAGGAGAGTACTACTACCGCCACTCTGCTACTTCCTCCGTTTCGGTTTAACATGCACGCACGCAGTTTAAGACAAACTCTGACCATTGATTTAGTGAACGAAATCTAAATTTTATGTCTAGAAAATCTATATTATTAGATTCGTATGAGAAAAAAGCTTTCCAATGACATAATTTTTTTGACATATATTTTATATTTAATTGACCAAAATAATGGTCAAAACAATTTTTTAAACTACGCGCGCACCTATTAAACTTGAGACGGAGGGAGTAGTATGCTGACAGCTACTTGATTCAATTGGCGCAGCCCAGAGCTTTTTATCAGGGTAGGCCATAGTTTCGACGCCATTAATGTTCCATTTCATGACTGGTAATCGATTTGGGATCGAGGGCCGTAACTTTCGCTTCGAATCATATCTTGCAATGGCCCAGCAGGGTTGCTTCCACTAGGTAAATTGATTAACAACAGTAAACAATTCTATTTTTTTTGTTCCATTAAAAGTGGATGAACTTTATTAAAATTTAGATGTATCTGCCTACTAGATAGTATTTAGATACATCTAAATTTTGATAAAGTTAAAACTTTTGGGTACTAAAGGACTAGTAGTTTTAGTTACGTGATGCCAAGATAGTGCATGTGCACTATTTTCTTCTTTCCTGGAGACGTCGATACCTTTTTTTTAAGGATACGTCATGGAAAGAGGTATCGGAGCCAAGAAGAAAGGCCACAGAAGGCCTGAGTTACAACAAGCTCAGGGCACAGACGCCCACGCAACGCAACCCCACTACCCGGATGGTAGCACACACACTGAACCGGATTACTCGCGGCATCTCCACTTATCTACTAGCGCAAGAGATCCCCTGAAGATCCCAGCGATTCTCCACATCTCCGCCTCATTGGCGATCGATGAGAGCACCGCGGCCTTGGAAGGGGCGACCCTTTCGAACACAATGTCGTTGCGATGTCGCTAAAGACACCAGCAAACAAGGGCTACTCCTGTCCAGAGGTCGCGGTCCCCTCCTGGCCCTCCACGCTTCTCCTGCAGCCAAGCAACGAAGCTCGAATCTATTTGCGGCATCCAGGACAACTTTCCCCACCAGCGCAGGCAGCTTGCCCAAACATCCCGGGATAGCACACATCCCATGAGCAGATGGTCTAGAGTCTCGCCACTCTGGTCATAGAAGGGGCATCCAGCCGGGTGTGGAAGTCCTCATCTACTCAATCTGTCAGCAATCCAGCATCTGTTTCTGCTAGCCAGCCAGAGGAACACTTTGCAGTTAGGTGGGGCCCTCGAGCGCCAAATCTGAAGCGCCCCTGGCATATCCACCCTGGCTCCAAACATCACTCGGTAACCTGAGCGCGCAGAGTAGGCAAGGTCTTTCTCCCAGCCCCATCTGAAGCTGTCATCCACGCCCTCGATTAAGGCTACATCCTCTAGTCTATCAGCGACATGAAAGAGCTCCTGGATCGCTGATGCATCAAGATCAGGCGGAACATCGTCCAGCCAAGCACCGGCCAAACCTTCTCGCACCTTGCGCGTTCGCAACCAGCGCTTCGGCACCGCCTTCAGCAAATTTGGTGCTATATCCATCAGCCGGCCTTCAGGCAACCATCGATCTGTCCAGAAGAAGGTGGACGCCCCATCCCCTAACACCGAAAAGGTAGCACCTTCGAAGAGTTGTCGCACCACTTGTGGGATCAGATACCAACTTGTCAACACCTGGATTTTTAAGTCCGGGTGCCTATTATGTCATTCATCGCAATCCCAGGATTATTGTTGTTGCGAGGCATAATAGTTAAGTATCACAGTCATCATTCATTACAAACCATATTGTCTTACAACTGGAATCACATGATCCATATTACACAAATAGTTGATCTATTGATCAACGAACAAACACAAGTTCATAGCGGAAGCGTAAAGATAAAGGGACTCTCTAGTCCACATGCCAACGCTTGACGTCAGAAGACTCCTAGTTGTCGTAGGCGTCCTGCTGGTCGTCACCTTGGTAGTTCTGTTCATCTTCATATTCTGGCCATTTGAATAGCCAGGTACAAAGCCGTGAGTACTTTAAGTACTCGCAAACTAATACTAATGTAAGTGCTAACCATTTTAATAAGGGTACTAAGCTCTAGTTTATTTGCATAAAGCCAATTATAGTTCACAAGTATTTGATAAAAGACTTATTCATGTGCTAACTAGCTCAAGTGGGAACATTAGTGTCATTCCCACAACCAAGTTGTGATTCAAAATCAAGTCACCAAGTCATCATTCCTTTTATCAACATTTTTCAAGAATCTGACACCGGAAACTGTATGGCCTTTCCAACCGTCCGTAACCGAGGACACGGCTATTCGAATAGGTTTACACTCTGCAGAGGTTGCACACTTGTGCCACAACATTTGATTTCATCCGTCGGGATAACCCCGAATCATCGTAACACAGTACGCGGATCATCAACCATAACCTTTCATTTACAAACCCTAGTATGAGCACTTCTCCCTGTGAGCTTGGCCTCCCAGTGAAGACCAACTGTCAACTTGGGAACTGCACAGGGCTTGGCCTTACAATTCACCTCAATTCACATCATTTCTCAACAACGGAGGCAGCCTCGGCATAACCCCTATGATGTGTGTTCAGAAGGAACCCATACTAAGGTACATAAATTTCTAGTTACGCCTTTACCCATAATCAGGTATTGTGGGGGTACTCAAGAATTGGAAAGGTATCGCATCCAAGCCAATATCAGTTTTTAAATCAAAAATCACTATCTTCTCTTGGTCATATTCATCTTCAAAATTCATTCAATGGAATGCATCAGCATTCCAAAGTTTTCAATTTCACTGCAAGTCACATGTTCCCATCTAGAGTAGTCATGTTTTAGTATTAGCACTAGCAACTATCATGAGGGGTGCTAACTAGCTTTGATTGCCTTAGGCTAACCTTAATGATCTTGCTCTACTCTAAACCAAGTGAATCATAAATCAAAACGTACTTTATTAAAGCAAAAGCAATAAAACTTGTAGATAAAAGCTGGTAATAAAACTTGGGATGGCTCATGAAGCATAAGAAAAGGTGAGTGTGCCTTGCTCTTGAGAGAGCTTTGCACTTTGCAAGAATATTAGCTTGCCTTGGTAGTTCTCTAAGTTTTCCTCCTCTTCTTCTTGGTAGCAACCTTCTTCCTCCAAGTATTCTCCGGTACTAGCGTCTAAATTGGAATACGAGATATAATCACTCAACTAGTACAAGGGCTATTCCAAACATCACATAGATTCACACAAGCTATACTATGCACACCATTAATAATATTTAGGTGCATTGGTTGTGTTGATTGACGAAAAATAATTTCCTCTCATTACATATGTAGCAAATAATTTCTATAAGGTTCTTGAGAAATAATTTCCTGTCATTGAAATATTATTAAGATTTAATTTCTCAACAATCATGCATGAATTTCACATTGACCTAAGTCAACCATTCATGATCATTAATTGAGAAAGTAATTTAAATGAGGTAGATCACCTCATACCATTTAAATAGTCTACAAATGATTTAAATCTCCAAGTATTTCATATAAGAGTGTTTGACCAGAGGTACAAACATGATATGAATTCATTTGGGACAAGATTTAAATGAAGTATATTACTTCATATGGTTTGCATCATAGTTTTGGACAATATCACTTAAATAAACTAGCCATACTGTCCATCAATTAAACTAGGGCATGATCATGCAAAGTGACCACACCATTTTCCTGCATAAACGATTAGTGTATGTCAAATGTGAGCTACTGGAGTTGGAATTTATCAAATATCTATTTTGGTTGATTTTTAATAATTATTCTAAGGCAGAAAAGTCCCTGCCTTGTTTATTTTCCTACTTTAATTTTATAACAGATCTAGGGTTCAAACCAGTGGCATTGTGTAGATAAAATCCTAAGCTTTCCAAAAATATAAAGTTTGCTAAATTTGGCCAAGCCAAACAGATTCTATGAATTTTCAAAGTTGGATCCAGTATTGAATTTGAATTCTATTTATTAAACGAGATTTGAATTAAACGGGCTGGCGGGAAACGTTACTGGGCCCAAACGATTTAAACGGACAGAGTCCAGCCCACCACGGTCCATAGACGCGTGGGCTGCCTGACAGGGTGGGGCCTGCCAGTCAGTCACTCATAACGCCCGAACCGTTACGGAGCAGCGTGGGACGCACGATTACAGCGTGATCCAACGGACCACGTCCATCGTCGTCGACGGCGAGAGAGGGTCACTGGCACGGCGGCGGTAGGGGGTCGGAGAGCTCACCGTGGCTCCAGCGGCGGTGGGCAATGTGCGTGATGACGTTGTAGACGACGGCGAGGCAGCCTGTAGCAGTGGCGAAGCTCGGGGCGGCCTCCTTCTCCGGCGATTGCTGCAGGGCTTCCGCGGCAGTGATGCGTCGATTGGGCGGCGGCAGTGGCTAATCGAGCGAGCTACGGTGGCGAGGACCTTGAGTGAGAAGAGGAGAGTGTTGTGGTGTGCTCTGATCGACGAATGGATGCCTCCTTTTATAGGCGCGCGTGGGTGCTGAGGTGCAGCGGCAATGGCGACAAGGGCGCGGCGGTTCCGGTGGGCTAGCGAGCTAGGCGAGGGCGCCGCAGTGTTCACGACGTCACGGTGGTGCTCTGAGCGTGAACGGCGCGGCAAGGGGGTGCCTAGGGTGGTCGGGTCCGTGCGTGTACTGGCGCGGCTGTGGCGGGCGCGCTCGTCCTCTCCGGCGACGGTAGGGGCTAGGGGGTGACGCGAGCGTGTCCGGCGACCTCCGCGTGGCGCGACGAGTACCTGGGCGAGCGGAGTTGGTAGGGGTACGGCGAGGTACGGCGAACGCCGCGTGGTCGTGTCGCGCGCGTCCGTGCACGGCGACGTCACCATGCCGCTCGCGGCGCGCCAGGGACGTCGTGGGCGCGCTCCGTCCGGGGCGTGGCGTCGTCCTCGCGATCAATGGCGGGTACAGGCGATCTCCAGCGATCGTGGACGACGCGTTGGACACGGTGGCCGTGCAGATCGTGAAGAGAAAAAGGGGGGAGGCATGTCGAGGGGCGACGTGGCCGGCATGGCCATGGACGGCCATGTTCTGGTCGTGTCCATGGTGTTTTCTTGCATGGGCTAGATATAGTGATGTCCAGGGGACTTAGTTGAGTCAAGAGATGGTCAAGGGGCAGCAAGATTTGATCAAAATTTGAAAATGGATGATCTTGTTTTTGTTAAAAAAGTCTCCACTTGGCTTGATCATATCTTTTGATCCAAAAAGAATTTGGGGTGATGATCTTTACAGAAGTTGTTCACCTTGTTGTGTACTTGGATGACATGCCAAGAGTTGGAGTTGTTTGGTTTGAAAAGTTTGAATTGCAAAGGCTCAAAGTGGTGACCAGATTGTAATTGTCAAAAATGACCATTATCTTATGTGAGCATATTTTGAATTTGAATTTGGTTCAAATGGTGTTTCTTTGATTCCCAAAGTTGTAATAACTACTTAATAACATATTCCCAATAATGGTGAAGACCAAATGGGTCTAGGATCAAAGTTTGTAAAAATGGCATATGCTATATGTTAGGGTTTTTAGGGTTTTACTCTTATTGGATTTCTTTCTCCTTTTGGTTTATTTGTTTGGTGATCCTCACTTGATCACTTTAGGGTTGTATGGTTCATCTAACAAACAATAATACAATAATCATGGCATATCACTCAAAATGCACAAGTCCTATACAGGGCACTATATGCAATTTTAAAAAGTTTTTGTTGGTTCCAAAATTTGTATCTCTGAAATTCTTCTTCTCTCTTTTATTGAAATTTGGGATGTTACATCATCTCCTTCCACGGCTTTGAGTCGTCGACTCGTTGAAGCCATAGCCACCTGGCCCTCAAGGCAATGTTCATGTACCGGAGGTTGGGGACCCCAAGCCCTCCGCATTCTTTTGGGGTACAAAATTTGTCCCATGCCACCAGACAGTGGCCACCTATGACGTCCTTGCGACCCTTCCATACGAATCCTCTGATGATCTTTTCAATGGCTGCCACCGTCTTCGCTGGGATGTCGAGGGACATCATAGAGAAAATGGGGATCGCTGAGAGGGTCGCCCGAACAAGTTCAAGGCGTCCACCCCTGTCCAGAAGGGAGGCCCTCCAGCCTGGCAGCTTGTTGGCCACCTGATGACCCACAAGTATAGGGGATCACAACAGTCTTCGAGGGAAGTAAAACCCAAATTTATTGATTCGACACAAGGGGAGGTAAAGAATACTTATAAGCCTTAACAACTGAGTTGTCAATTCAGCTGCACCTGGAAAAGCACTAGTAACAGGGTGATGTGAAAGCAGCGGTAATATGAGAGCGATAGTAACGATAACACGACGACGGTAGCAATAATATGAGAGCAATGGCACCAGAAAATAGTTGACACTACTTCCAATGACATATAGAACGAGTATATGATGATGAGAGATAACTCTCCAATAGTGGTAACTCTCCAATAACAAGTGTTGGGTGAACAAATTACAGTTGGGCAATTGATAGGATTGAAATAGCATTAAGACAGAACATCAAGATTATTAATCATGTAGGCATGTTTTCCATATATAGTCATACGTGCTCGCAATGAGAAACTTGTACAACATCTTTTGTCCTACCAGCCGGTGGCAGCCGGGCCTCTAGGGAATCTACTTGGAAATTAAGGTACTCCTTTTAATAGAGCACCGGAGCAAAGCATTAACACTCCGTGAAAACATGTGATCCTCATATCTAAGCCTTCCCCTCCGGTTATCCCGATTCTTTGTCACTGCGGGGCCTCGGGTTCCGGACATAGACATGTGCAAACAACTTGTAGTTACAATCTAAGTAATAAGTATAGAGCTTAAATCTAAGATCATGCCACTCGGGCCCTAGTGACAAGCATTAAACACAACAAGATTGCAGCAACAATAACTTCACAAACTTTATAGATATACTAATCATAATGTAACAATCCATCGGATCCCAACAAACACAACACCGATTACATCAGATGAATCTCAATCATGTAAGGCAGCTCATGAGATCATTGTATTGAAGTACATGGGGGAGAGAATACCAACTAGCTACAGCTAGAACCCGTAGTCCATAGGGGAACTACTCACGGAGCATGATGGAGGCGGTGGAGTCGATGTAGATGGCTTCCGGGGGGCACTTCCCCGTCCCGGCGGCGTGCCGGAACAGAGATTATGTCCCCCGAATTGGAGTTTCGCGATGGCGGCGGCGCCCCTGGAGTCTTTCTGGAGTTTCGTCAATTGGTATCGCATTTTAGGTCGAAAGGGGTCTTATAGGCGAAGAGACGGCGCAGGAGGGGCACCAGGGCGCCCTCCCCATAGGCCGGCGCGGCCAGGCCTGAGCCCGCGCGGCCCTATGGTGTGGGGGCCCCAAGCCTCCCCTCAGACTCCCCTTCGGTGTCCTGGTCCGTCTCGGTGAATTATGATGTTTGGTCTTCGTTTCGTCGAATTCCGAGAATATTGCCCGAACAGCCTTTACGGAACCAAAAACAACGAGAAAACGACAAGCTGGCCCTTCGGCATCTCGTTAATAGGTTAGTTCCGGAAAATGCATAAAAACATTATAAAGTGTGAGCAAAACATGTAGGTATTGTCATAAAACAAGCATGGAACATCAGAAATTATAGATACGTTGGAGACATATCAAGCATCCCCAAGCTTAGTTCCTACTCGCCCTCGAGTAGGTAAACGATAAAAAGAATAATTTCTGAAGTGACATGCCACCAACATAATCTTAATCATACCATTGCAAAGCATATAAGATGAACGAAGTGACTCAAGGCAATGATCTATATTTGCTAACAAATAGATAACATATAGCAAAAATTTTCATGAATAGTACTTTCAAAACAAGCATCAAAAGTCTTGCATAAGAGTTAACTCATAAAGCAATAAATTCAAAGTAAAGGCATCGAAGCAACACAAAGGAAGATATAAGTTTCAGCAGTTGCTTTCAACTTTCAACATGCATATCTCATGGATAATTGTCAACACAAAGTAATATGATGAATGCAAATAAGCAAGTATGTAAGAATCAATGCACAGTTGACACAAGTGTTTGCTTCTAAGATGGAAGGAAGTAGGTAAACTGACTCAACATAAAAGTAGAAGAAGGGCCCTTCGCAGAGGGAAGCAGAGATTAAATCATGTGCTAGAGCTTTTCAAGTTTTGAAATCATATAGAGAGCATAAAAGTAAAGTTTTGAGAGGTGTTTGTTGTTGTCAACGAATGGTAGTGGGCACTCTAACTACCTCATCAACCAGACTTTCAAGAGCGGCTCCCATGAAGGACGTTATCTCTACCAGCAAGGTAGATCATCCCTCTTCTCTTTTGTTTACACATGTATTTTAGTTTTATTTATGGTTGACACTCCTCCCAACCTTTTGCTTACACAAGCCATGGCTAACCGAATCCTCGGGTGCCTTCCAACATTTCACATACCATGGAGGAGTGTCTATTTGCAAAATTAAGTTGCTTACTGATAGATCAGGGCAAAACATGTGAAGAGAATTATTAATGCAAGTTAATTAATTGGGGCTGGGAACCCCATTGCCAGCTCTTTTTGCAAAATTATTGGATAAGCGGATGAAGCCACTAGTCCATTGTTGAGAGTCTGTCAGAAGTAAATGACAAGATCGAAAGATAAAACACCACATACTTCCTCATGAGCTATAAAACATTGACACAAATAAGAGATAATAGCTTTTGAATTGTTTAAAGGTAGCACATGAAGTATTTACTTGGAATGGCAGGAAATACCACATAGTAGGTAGATATGGTGGACACAAATGGCATAGGTTTTGGCTCAAGGTTTTGGATGCACGAGAAGCATTCCCTCTCAGTACAAGGCTTTGGGCTAGCAAGGTTGTTTGAAGCAAACACATGTATAAACCGGTACAACAAAACTTACATAAGAACAAATTGCAAGCATTATAAAACTCTACTACTTGTCTTCCTTGTTGCTCAAACACTTTTACCGAGAAAATATCTAGACCTTAGAGAGACCAATTATGCAAACCAATTTCAACAAGCTCTACGGTAGTTCTCCACTAATAGGTTTAAACTACATGATGCAAGAGAAACATGATCTACTTGAGAGCTCAAAACAATTGCCAAGTATCAAATTATCCAAGACAATATGGAGCATTTTCTGTTTCCACCCAAATAACGATAAGTGCAATAGTTTTCAACTCCGCCATGAACATTAAAAGTAAAACGAAGAACATCAGTGTTCATATGAAAAAGCGGAGCGTGTCTCTCTCCCACACAAGGATTGCTAGGATCCGAATTTATTCAAACACAAACAAAATAAAAACACACAGACGCTCCAAGTAAAGCACATAAGATGTGACCGAATAAAAATATAGTTTCAATAGAAGAAACCTGATAAGTTGATGAAGAAGGGGATGCCTTGGGCATCCCCAAGCTTAGACGCTTGAGTCTTCTTGAAATATGCGGGGATGAACCACGGGGGCATCCCCAAGCTTAGACTTTTCACTCTTCTTGATCATATATCATCCTCCTCTCTTGACCCTTGAAAACTTCTGCCACACCAAACTTCTCATAAACTTCATTAGAGGGGTTAGTACTCAAAAAACTCTAATCCACTTTAGCCCTGTAGTGACACATTGCAAGAACTCAATAAAACATTAGCTACAGCTCTCAAGATCTAGAAAGCCTCACTTAAAGTCCACAAGAGACAATGCAAAAAACAGAGACAGAATCTGCCAAAACAGAATAGCCAGTAAACACGAATTTTTACGAGGTACTTCCGTTGCTCAAATCAGAAAACTTAAAACTAATGAAAGTTGCGTACATATCTGAGGATCACGCACGTAAATTGGCAGATTTTTCTGAGTTTCCTACAGAGAGATCTACTAAAATTCGTGACAGATAGAAATATGTTTCTGCGCAGAAATCCAAATCTAGCATCAGCTTTACCATAGAGACTTTACTTGGCACAAAAACATGATAAGGAGAGGTTGCTATAGTAGTAACAACTTCCAAGACACAACAAAACAGTAGCAAAATAAAGACATGGGTTATTTCCCAAGAAGTGCTTTCTTTATAGCCATTAAGATGGGCTCAGTAATTTTAATGATTCTCATATAAGGATGAGAGTTGAAGCAAAAGAGAGCATCAAAAAGCAAGTTCAAAACACATTTAAGTCTAACCCACTTCCTATGCATAGGAATCTTGTACACAAATAAATTCATGAAGAACGAAGTGACAAGCATAAGAAGATAAAACAAGAGTAACTTCAAAATTTTCAGCATATAGAGAGGTGTTTTAGTACCATGCAAATTTCTACAACCATATTTTGCTCTCTCATAATAATTTTCAGTAGCTTCATGGATAAACTCAACAATATAACTATCACATAAAGCATGCTTTTCATGATTCACAAACACATAATTTTTATCAGGCTCAGAAATAATAGGATTAAAAGTTTCAAACCCACTTTTATCAATAATATAACAAGATGATTGATCAATTTCAAAAGATATGGGACTCATAGATAAAGTCAAGAACTCTCCAATCCCATTTTCATTAGTAGTACAATTAATATTATCAAGTAACATAGGACCATCATCTAGAGATTTATCATAAACATTTGCTAGCGGTATCAGGCACAAACAAAGCATTATCATAACATTTTTCAAAATAGCATGGATTATCATAGATAACAGTAGCATAATTATTCTCACAAGTTTTACTCATAGGTAATTGAAAGAACATTTCCCGCCCTTTTGGGTTTTGTGTGTTTGATGTCAACACTAGGTATATATTTATGTGTGTTGATGTAGACAGGTACAAGTTTTCGATAAACTTATTTGATCGGTGAAATGGTATGGCAGTTCTGAAGTTCTGAAGGCCTTTTTGGTTCTGGCGGAAGTTCCGGCCCCAGCAGGCGGAAGTTCCGCCCTGGTGCTTCCTGCAGTAGCCCTTCAGCGCTGTTCTGGTTGCAGGTTTTATTCTCTGGCTGGAAGTTCCGCCTCAATCATTGCAAGAAAAATCTGCCAAGCTTCACCACCATTAGAGCCACCTCAAGAACACAAGATTTGCAAGATCTCCTTCCTCCCCCAACCAAAGCTCTTGATCTTTGGAGATTCGAAGGAGAAGCCACCGATCTACATCCTCACCGAAGCGATTTACATTTCCCCCTCCTTTGTTTGAGGGCCCCCTTGCTAGTGTTCCTCTTTGGATCCCTAGTTGTTGTTGTTGATGTATGCTTGTTGATTTGTTGTGTTGTTACAGATTTGGGAGCCCCCAATTTGGTTGTGGATGTGTGCCCCAAGAACTTTGTAAAGGCCCGGTTTCCGCCTCGAGGAAATCCCTTAGTGGAAGTGGGCTAGGCCTTCGTGGCGTTGCTCACAGGATACCTGAGTGAAGTCTTCGTGACTGTTGGTCTGGCTTTCGTAGCGACCACACTCCTCCGAACGTAGACGTACCTTCTTGCAAAGGAAGGGAACTACGGGAATCAACTCCGTGTCTCCGTGTGCTCCACTCTCGGTTACCTCTATCCTTTATCTCCTCTATATTGTATTGCTATATCTTGCTTAGTCGTTAGCCTTGCCATATAGGGAAATTCACATAGTTGCATATCTAGAGAATTTACCTTTGTGTCAAGCCTAAATTGAAAAAGAACTAAAAATTGGTTAGCACCTATTCACCCCCCTCTAGGTGCGGCATACGATCCTTTCGGTAATATTTCAAGAGAATCCACGGGAACATAACATTCATCCTCTTTCGGTAAGCATGGAGGACAATCAAATAGTGTAAGAGATAAAGAGTTACTCTCATTAGAAGGTTGGCATGGGTAGCTAATCCATTCTTCCTCCTTTTGTTCGTCACTCTCCTCTTCTTTTTCATCCAATGAGCTTTCGGGTTCATCAATTTCCTCCTCTTTTTCATCCAATGAGCTTTCGGGTTCATCAATTTCTTCTTTCACTCGGTTCCTGCAAATTGTGAGTGCATTCTTGTGCATTAATGAGTCTCTCTTTATAATCAATGATATAAGGATTATCACTGTATCTTTCTATGCAAAAATTAAGCATAGAAGAGACATAATCTTTAAGGTCCTTACAAACAGCACAAGTTTCATAATTTTTAGACATGAATGATTCTATCTCAGAGGCTCCCATAAATAAGACAAATTGTTCTACCTCTTCGAACCCAAAATGAATATAGCTATTCCAATTATAGTTCTTAATTAAAACTTCCTCACTAAAGCCACATTGAAATTTAAGATGTTTAGTATCCTGTTTATAGCAACACTTTATATCATGGCGTTTCAGCAAGATTTTAGCAATTGTATTCAATTTTTCTATCACAGCACTCATAACTTTTCCCGTTCTTGATTCTCTATAATTATTATATAATGCTATAAGCTCCAAATAGGTTGTAGGTTCTCCCATAATAGCAGTTTTTAATTTTTAGGTTTTTCAAATTTTTATGGATTTTCGGGTATATAGGGAAAATAAAACAAGACAAAAAGAAACTAGACAAAAGTAAACTAAGCAAAATAATACTAGACGAGAAATAAACTAAGCGAGAAATAAACTAGACGAGAAATAAACTAGCAAGACAAAATAAAATAAAAGCGGAGAGAGAGGTAGAGTGTACTCCCCGGAGTGAACTTATGAGTAGAGCTATGCCTCCCCGGCAACGGCGCCGAGAAAATAGTCTTGATGACCCACAAGTATAGGGGATCGCAACGGTCTTCGAGGGAAGTAAAACCCAAATTTATTGATTCGACACAAGGGGAGGTAAAGAATACTTATAAGCCTTAACAACCGAGTTGTCAATTCAGCTGCACCTAGAAAAGCACTAGTAACGGGGGTGATGTGAAAGCGAGCGGTAATATGAGAGCGAGTAGTAACGAGTAACACGGCAGCGGTAGCAATAATATGAGAGCAATGGCACCGAGAAAATAGTTGACACTACTTCCAATGACATATAGAACGAGTATATGATGATGAGAGATGGACCGGGGTTCCCGACTATCTACACTAGTGGTAACTCTCCAATAACAAGTGTTGGGTGAACAAATTACGAGTTGGGCAATTGATAGGATTGAAATAGCATTAAGACGAGAACATCAAGATTATTAATCATGTAGGCATGTTTTCCATATATAGTCATACGTGCTCGCAATGAGAAACTTGTACAACATCTTTTGTCCTACCGAGCCGGTGGCAGCTAGGGCCTCTAGGGAATCTCTTGGAAATTAAGGTACTCCTTTTAATAGAGCACCGGAGCAAAGCATTAATACTCCGTGAAAACATGTGATCCTCATATCTAAGCCTTCCCCTCCGGTTATCCCGATTCTTTGTCACTCACGGGGCCTTGGGTTCCGGACATAGACATGTGCAAACAACTTGTAGATACAATCTAAGCAATAAGTATAGAGCTTAAATCTAAGATCATGCCACTCGGGCCCTAGTGACAAGCATTAAACACAACAAGATTGCAGCAACAATAACTTCACAAACTTTATAGATAGACTAATCATAATGTAACAATCCATCGGATCCCAACAAACACAACACCGATTACATCAGATGAATCTCAATCATGTAAGGCAGCTCATGAGATCATTGTATTGAAGTACATGGGGGGAGAGAATACCAACTAGCTACAGCTAGAACCCGTAGTGCATAGGGGAACTACTCACGGAGCATGATGGAGGCGGTGGCGTCGATGGAGATGGCTTCCGGGGGCACTTCCCCGTCCCGGCGGCGTGCCGGAACAGAGATTCTGTCCCCCGAATTGGAGTTTCGCGATGACGGCGGCGCCCCTTGAGTCTTTCTGGAGTTTCGTCAATTGGTATCGCGTTTTTAGGTCGAAAGGGGTCTTAGAGGCGAAGAGGCGGCGCAGGAGGGCACCAGGGCGCCCTCCCCATAGGCCGGCGCGGCCAGGCCTGGGCCCGCGCGGCCCTATGGTGTGGGGCCCCCAGGCCTCCCCTCTGACTCCCCTTCGGTGTCCTGGTCCGTCTCGGTGAATTATGATGTTTGGTCTTCGTTTCGTCGAATTCCGAGAATATTGCCCGAACAGCCTTTCTGGAACCAAAAACAACAGAAAACAACAACTGGCCCTTCGGCATCTCGTTAATAGGTTAGTTCCGGAAAACGCATAAAAACATTATAAAGTGTGAGCAAAACATGTAGGTATTGTTCTAAAACAAGCATGGAACATCAGAAATTATAGATACGTTGGAGACGTATCACCACCTTATCCACAAGGTACTGGAGTTGCGCTTCTGTCGGCTTTCTCAGCGTCAGGGGAAGCCCAAGATATCGAAGAGGGAAGGGGACCACTGGACAGCGCAGTTCTCAAACCACTGCGTCACTTATCCAAATTGGTGTGAAGGCCCGAAGCATCTCCAAAGTCCTGGATGATCGCTGCGAAGACCTTGAGATCAAGCGCCAAGGGGCGTAGGAAAATGACCACGTCGTCGGCATAGATGGAGGTGCGGTGACGCAAACCAGATGGAGCCAGCGGAGTGAGCAGACCTACGGCCGATGCCTTCTCAATCATCAGGTGGAGGACCTCCATAATGAGGATGAAAAGTTGTGGATATAGAGGATCTCCCTGCCTTAGTCCACGCCTATTGGCAATACGAGATCCGAGGCAGCCGTTAAGCAGCACACGTGTCGATGCCGTGGACAGAAGAGCGCAAATGCAGGATAGGAATCTTTCCCCGAACCCAAGTCTCCTCAGGACCTCGATAAGAAAGGGCCACTCCACTGTATCAAAGGCCTTTGTAATATCCAACTTCAACAGAACAGCAGGGGTCGAGCGGCTATGGAGCTTGCGAGCTGTTTCCTGGACCATCATGAAGTTATCATGAATGCACCTTCCACACACGAATGCACTCTGATGCACCCCCGCCATTTGAGGCAGGATGGGGGCTATCCGGTTGGCCAGCACCTTGGCTACAAGCTTGGCGAAGCCATGTATAAGGCTGATAGGCCTGAAGTCCTGAACATTCTCAGCTCCCTCCTTCTTAGGAATTAGAGTAATAAGTGCTCCGTTAACCGCCCCGAATCCACGACAGTCAAAACGGGACATAGAGCTGAAGGCTGTCATAATGTCCGTCTTAATGATATCCCAACAAGCCGTGAAGAAACGAGCAGAGAAACCATCCGGACCAGGGCATTTATCCCTCGTCATACTTTTGAGAGCAGTCCACACCTCCTCCTCAGAAAAGGCTCCATCAATATGCTGAAGATCCAAGGTCGGGAGTCCAAGGTACTCCAAGTCAAGGGAGAATCTCCTATCTGACGCTGATCCAATCAGGCCATCGTAGAAAGAGTCCACGGCTTCAGCCTTGTCCGCATGCTCTGTGATCCGCACATCATCCACGATCAGGTGACCAATGAAGTTTTCCTCCTCCTATGACTCGCATGTAGGTGGAAAAAACGGGTGCAGGCGTCTCCCTCACGAAGCCAGAGGATGCGGGAACACTGCCTCGCAATTGTCCTTTCCAGGGAGGCGAGTCCAAGTAACTTCTTCTTGAGCAGGCGACGAAGAGCTCTCTCGCCAGACGACAACTGGCGGGATTCCATAGCAACATCAAATCGGAGGATCAGTTCCGATGCCATCATGATCTGCGCCTTGACGCTTCCAATGAACCTGGCGCTCCAACTCGAAAGCCGCTTGGCGGTGGCCCGAAGCTTATTATCTAGCGACTTGAAAGGGTTGGGACTGGAGGTTGAGCCGTCCACGCTTCCCGGACAACATCCAGAAAGCCGTCCATCTTTGGCCAAAAGGACTGGAACTGAAATCTACGACCTCGATGAAGGTCAGGGGCTAAAGTCAGAACCAAGGGGCAGTGATCTGACGGTCCACTAGACATGGCTGACAGGAAAGCATCGGGGCAGAGCTCCTCCCACTCCACAGTCGAGAAGACCTTGTCCAACTTTTCCTGAGTTGGTTGTGCCCGCTCGTTGGACCATGTATATCTCCGTCCATTTAGGTAGACTTCCTTGAGCTCGAGATTGGAGAGGGTCCTCCGGAATCTACCTATCATGTGCCGGTGTAGGATGCCCTGATTTTTGTCTCCAGAGTCGACAATCAGGTTGAAGTCCCCAGCCACGACCCAGGGGCCTGCGTGCAAGTCTCTGATATCCTGCAGCTCTTGTAGAAAAGCAACCTTGTCAACGTCGTGTTGCGGTCCATAGACCCCGGTGAACCACCAGCTACGACTTCCGCCAACCGTGACTCTAGCCGTGATCGCATTTGCCGAGAGGTGTGGATTAGACACTGAAACCACGGCAGACTGCCAGGCCAACAGGATCCCACCCCGAGTACCGTCTGTAGGGAGGAAGTAGAACCCATCGAAGGCGGGTCCCAGGCACTCGCGTACCACTTGATCATAAATGATCGCCAACTTGGTCTCCTGCAAGCATACCACAGCCGCTCGCGAGGGCGAGATGGCCTGAGAAATAGCAAGACGTCTGACAGGAGAATTAAGTCCACGCGCATTCCAAATGACAGGAGAATTAAGGTTTACGGCGATTATAAACCTAATAATAAGAACGAAAAGAAAACCCCTGATCACGTCAGGCACTCCACCGGTGCGTCATGAGAAGACTGGAGATCTGTGGGAGTCCCCCCAAAAAGGCGAAGGACCACGTCTAGGTGCTGCTGTCGGAGAGGCCTGGCGAAGAGGTCGAGGTAGGCGTCCAAAGCATCATCCCCGATGACTTCTCCCTCACGGGCCAAGCCAAGTCTGGTCATGAGCGTACGCTGCTGCTGGCTGAAAGGCGCTCCTGCCGAAAGCCGTCCGTGGATCTGGCAGCTGACGGTTCTTCCATCGCGCAACAATGTCTGGGTCTGGGTCGGATTCAAAATCAGAGTCAGATTCAAAATCAGAGAGCCAGCCCCAGGTCCTCATGCTTCGCCGTCGAGACGTCGATACTGAAGAATCTCTTTCGTTTTCGCTTACGTAGGAGTACGTACGTATACAAGATCGAGTAGGCGACGGACGTAATGCCCGGAGGGAGAGACGTGTGAGAGCCGTGGGGATGGATGGAGATGGAGGGGTAAATCTGCGATGTGCGTTACATCAGACGCTACGTTGAATTACAACTTGGCGTAGTCGATTTGATGTGCGCAGTGCAGTGGCCAGTGGAGAGGAAGGCCACCTCGAAGCTTCCCCGTCCGAATGTTTCGTCAATGATTTGGGGAATTAAAGCGACACGTTGCCGTAATGTTTGAACCGGGGTTGTCGATCGCATGGTTAACTTGTCATCACGTCCAACAGGATCCAGTTATGGGCTTTCCTGCTACCGGTGGACCAGCGCAAGGATATGGATACTGGATGCACCCGACTGCTTGTGGTTACTCATGACTTCTTTTTCCGGGCTACTGGATGGCGACACAGTAATAGGATAGAGTATGGCTAGCCTAGCTTTGTGTCGTCTTTTCCGTTGGTTGATTCATGTTGCAACTATGTCAGATCCATGACTGTATTTTTGTTTTATCCCGCACTTGAACCTTGAATACTTTTGATATTTGCAATAAAAAGGCCGTGTGCATCAATTGATGCAGAGGCTGGGGCATTTTTGCTCCCTTATCGAAAAAAAAAACGTCCAACAGGTACGTGCACGCATGACCCAAGCATGACGCTTATCCATGATGAATGGATGACATTTGGGTATATTTATCCCCAGAATCTATTTCTTGCATGGGCACGTGTTGTCTTCCTGAGTGCTCCCTCTCGTGGTCCATCGGATCTCCATCTAGCGATCCAAAAGAAAAGGCACACACGGACAAAACGTGGGCAGTAAATTTGCCCTTCCTCTCCCCTTTTTCCCCTCGGTCCTGCCCGTTGAGTTCATCCCCATTTCCCCTGCCTGGTCGCTTCTCTCCCCCTCCCACGGAAATCGCTCGATTCGACCTCGTCGGCGACGAGCGCCTCGATGGAAATCCGTGGCGGAGTACATCTGGTCAGTTCGAGTAGTGATGGACCTGCCTGGTCGGCGCGGAGAAGCAGATCAAGCCGTTCTTGGCGCGGACGCGGCCGTGCTTGGAGGGTTCCTTCGGCGGTGGGGCGCGGCCGTGCTTGGAGGGTCCCTTCGGCGGCGCGGGCGTGGCCGTGCTTGGAGGTTCCCTTCGGCGGCACGGCGCCGCAAATCCGACAAGTCTGAGGGGGTGAGGCCGTCGTCCGAGTGATTTCCGCCGCTGCTCTGGGAGTCGACGCTATTGTGGCGTCGCGGCCGTCACCGTAGCAGTCCTCAAAGCAGAGCATCCGCATTTCTGGTGTTGGTGAGTCCTTCGTTCCTACCTACTTCTTCTACATGCTCATGTTTATTTTCGTTTTGGCGTTTTTGTCGATGCGACGTTCGATTTTGGTCATGGAGGTGCCATGTTTTGCTTGTCTAAAACGGCTGTGCTCACACTCCAATTAGCCACCGAGAAAGATGATCTAGTTGTTATGTGTGCAGTAATGAGGTTCTCGTCTATTAAGTAGGATCGCAGGGTCGTGCGTCCATGTAGTCACGGTGTAGATTGAGCATGTTTAATTGCAGGAAGTACGATTTTGGTAGTCTATACATCCTTGGCATATGGTTAGTAGTATATATATACTCATAGGATGTATTTTTCTTTTCACTTCGCGTTGTATAAACCATAAGCAATTACTAGACAAAGGATGTATAAATGAATAATTTATACATCTTAGAAGCCTTAAGTTAGCTTATACGACCCATGTGGGATGTATTTTCTCAAAATACATGTAGTTTATAATTATTTTTTACATACATTGTATTTGTATGCATGTATCGTGCGATGTAGAAATTGTGTAATGAGTTCATCTTCTCAGATTTTGTGTGTATAATATGCGTATTCATAGGATGCATAAATTATTGTTAAATCATAGCCTACTTCTGCGTCTATTTTTTAACTACACAGTCTGTAGATTTGTAGAATAAGCTCCATACATATTTCCCAATTGCCACTATGGCTGCTCACGTTATCGAGTCGAGCAGGCCAGCGCCGGTGCTTGCCCATCTTTCCGCCTAGGCAAGTGGTGCTTGGCTCCTTCTGGTTAAGTTCAGTATAATTCAGAGAAGAGAGAAGTTCAGAGTAGTCAATGGTAACAACTGTCGCTTTCTGTCCACTCGCGGACGCGATGGAGGAATGTGGAGGAGATCTGCAGCGGCGAAAGCGGGGCACAGGGGCAGTGCCATGCTCCGAGTATCTCTTTTTTCGATGGCGTCCTCGGGGCATAGGGGGGCGGGGGGTGGAGGTCTGCAGGATGTATTGGGTGTTTTATGACCTCATGTTTTTTGTTATTCAGGATGAATTTTTTCACTTACAAATAACATGCAAACTGTACAATGCTATAACCATTTCGCATTAGAGGAATCTCTGTTGGGTGTATATGTTTTTTACTTAATACATCCTGGCTGTTTTTTTGTATGCAGTTAATACATTTTTGATACGTACATAGTACAAATCCAGGATGACTTAAATTTCTGTATTAATGTGCTTTTTCTATGAAAATTACATATTGGCTTGACGCAAACTTAGTCTAACCAACATTCCTTTTTGTTCCGCCTTTCCTTTTTATACAGGAGTGTTCATTTGTTTTAGAAGTAATTTCTGACCAAGGAAACCACTAGTCGATATAATGCACTGGTAGAAAAAGGGGCTTCAATCCCGGTTGGTAACTGACATTAGTCGCGGTTGCGCAACCGCGACCAATTAGGCGCGACTAAAGGCCCCCCCTTTAGTCGCGGTTCCTTACGAACCGCGACTAAAGGCCCGTCCACGTGGGCGGCAGGCGAGCGCCAGGGCGGAGGACCTTTAGTCGCGGTTCTTCTGGCCAACCGCGACTAAAGGCCTCCGCAGGGTTTAGGGTTTAGCCCCCCTCCCCCTAAATCTTGTTTGTTTTCAATTTGTATTGTTTTATTTCTTTTGGGTTTTAATTTTGAAGGTGTTTCACATATTCTACCGTACTACATATATACATGCATATGAATGTACAATTTCAAACAAATTTGAAATTAGAACCAAAAAGAATTCAAGAGGAATATACAATATATATTCAATATCGGATGACCATATACAATTTTGAACAAGTTTCCATACATATTTAGTGCATATAAAGTTCTACGTCCTCTACATAGTGTTCTCCTCTAGGATCGATGACTTCTCCGGCGAACCATCCAGCTAGTTCCTCTTGAAGTGGTCGGAAGCGAGCTTCGGAGTAAGCGTCGTCCGGAGGTTATTCCTCCTGGTGTTGTTCTCAGACGGCTGCCGCTCAGTGGTGTATCTCCGGATCCTCTCACAAACATAGTATCCACATAGATTGGTCCCCGGTGGCTGAATATCCCCGGTCGCAGCCTTTGCCCTTTTAAAATGTAGCTCTTTTTTGAATTCACCGACCTTTTGATCTACGAACCGTCTCCAAACCCTACGAGGCAAGGAAAATTAAATGAACAAGAGAGTTATTAATTAGTTACTTGATATTAGGAAATGATGAATGAAATAGGCCGATCGATATAGAGCGCAAACGAATGAAAGTACTTACTTTTGCATCATTTTTCTCATGTCGGCCCAAAGCTTCGTATCCATATTCGGAGAGTCGTGGACGAGAAGCGTGGAGTTCTGAATTTGAATTACTAGCAGAATCCGGTGGAACCTGCGGACACGATACATGCACGGTCATGCATAAATCATCGATTAGCCACATACCATGCATGGAGTAAACAAAAGAGAATGTGCTCAAGACAGAAACACTCACCCAAAATGGTAAGGAAATAGAATATCACTTTTGAGTTCCTGTTTTGTAAGAAACATCCACAGAGTCACCCTCCACGTCTTTGGGGTGGTGTTGTAACACATATGAATTAACGATTTGTGGGTCAATGAACCCAACATCATGGGTGTGCCTTATTCGCATTTCCCGCTTCTTCATTCTGCATAATAGCGTACACAACAAGATAGTTAGGACAATATATATATTTATAGTGCGAGGCAATGAACGAGATGGGGTAGAAATTAATAAATCACTTACAGAACATAGCAGGTGATGATAGATTTGTCGAGCTCGCGCAGATTGAACAGCTGGAACAATTCACTCCGATGAATTGTTATATAGTAATGTTTGAAGTGATGCTCGGGTCTAACTTCCGCATAAATATATTCTCTGGCGTTTTTAAGTTTTATGTAACCCTTGTACCAATTTAGCGAGACCTTTCATTTGTCGAGGTAGATCCTCTTCCTGCGCGAGGCTCGACGAGAGGACCATCCTTCACATATGCAAATACTACGTCCTTCATTGCCACGTCATCAAGGCCTAATGCTGCACGAAGAGTCAGACCTAAGTCTGTCGCTTGTTCTTTGGCTCTGGCTACAGTCAATCCCTGTGCTGCCGCAGCTGCTATGACATCAGGGGCTTCGTCCTCCGGACCTGCGGCTTTCACTATGAGCGGGGGGATCGACTGTTTACTTTGTTCCCCGAGCTGGGCAACTTGTTTCCCCCTGACCGCGAGTGCTTGACTACGAAGTTCACGTTCATAGTCGTCGAGCGGATTCTTCGCGGCTCTGGGACGGTGTGTTCAAAAATGACTTAGCCCGGCTCTTTTCCTTCTCGAGAAAATACTTGTTTGGGCTCGGGCTCTCTTTTCTTCTTGCAGTCCGCCTGCCATTTCTCATGCTGAGCAGCCACGACCGCTGCATTTTGCTCCACACTAAGGTCATAAGGCCTCGGGGTGAGAGGCTTTAGTGATGGCTCTGGTATCTTTGTGGCTGCAGGTACATAAGGCTCCGGGTTAATAACCCAAGACTGCCTCTGCTTCTTCGCCGGAGGTGGATTGGGGGGCGGCGTCTGATCACCCGCCGGACGAGGACTGGGGGCGGCGTACGCACCCGCCGGAAGTGAATTGGGGGACGGCGTCGGGCGACGTGAAGGAGGTGTAGGTGAACCACCACCACCACCGCCGCCGCCACCACCACCGGAGGGGGGTGGACTTGTTTGCCTTGGCGCCTCGCCTGGAAACTTGATAAACTTCTTCTGCCATAGAATGAACTGGCGCTTGACATCTCCAAGTCTTGTCGCCCCTTCAGGTGTAGCAATGTCAATGTCCAGGTCCTCAAACCCTTGGACTATCTCCTCCACCGTGACACGAGCATAGCCATCTGGAATGGGGTTGTTGTGGTGGAGTGCTCCGGGTGGTAAAGCACTGCCGATGGCTACCTTCATGGACATGTTCCCGATAGGATAATACGAGATGACATGCTTTCATCTCCTTTATATCGTCCACGGGGTAGCGAGGAGGCTCCGGTGCGAGTAATTTCGACCACCGGATGCTCCGGTGCGGTAATTTCGATCGTCGGTGCACCAGCCGGTGAGGCCTCCGTGGAAGCC
>NC_061513.1:266667613-266710308 GCF_022539505.1 Lolium rigidum | reverse complement strand
GTGCCTCTGCCCTCTTGCACATGCACCAAGTTTAACCACATCACGTTCCACTGCCCGGAGATTGTCGATTATGCGCAAATCGGATGTCATCAGGCATATCTTTGTCGGCTCTGTGTTGAAGAGGCCGAATCGGTAAATGGATGTTTTGCATTATCGGAGTTTGATATCCGGTATCGAGCACTGGAAAGCGGTCAAGGAGACAAGCGTTGGCGATCGGTCGGCAGAGCGAATCGACGGCGATATAGCGAGCACTATACGTGCGGGCGTGGACCATGTTCTTCGATGGATCGGTTTGTGATGGTGGTTGTGGCATCGGTATTTTAATGCGTGTCGCCCACGGGGGCAGCATTTTCCTTTTCCATCGAGGTTATCTACCCCTTGCACCAATAATGTTGCTTGAGTATGAAGCTATATGCAAGGGAATGGAGTTGCTGTTGGAAGCGTGAAGCTGAGAGGCGGTGGAACTTTTTGGAGACTCCAAATTGGTGATTTCCCAACTCACGGAAGAATACAAATGTGAGAGCGAGTCGCTCTTCCCATTATGGATGCGATGCCGCGATCTGATGGCACAATTTAAATATATAAACATCAATTGGATCCCAAGGTTGCAGAATACCGAGGCAAATGATCTCGCACAGATGGCGTCAGGCTACATGGACGTAGCAGATGGAGCCGATGTCCAGGTTCAGGCCCTGGAACCGGATGATTGGAGAGCCGATATCTTCAATTACTTGAAGGATTCGGCTCGGGGGGCACCTAAACGGATAAGATACAAGGCCATGAAGTATGTCCTTATTGGAGATGACATGTTCTATAGGACTTTGGAAGGCTTGCTACTCAAATGTTTGGGGCCAGCAGAGTTGAATCGGCTCTTACATGAGGTACATGAAGGTGCCTATGGAACTCACCAATCGGCTCATAAGATGAAATGGTTGATCAGAAGATCATGGTTTTATTGGCCCGCCATGCTTGAGGACTGTTTTAATTATTATAAAGGATGTCAAGCATGTCAGAAGTTTGGGAGCATTCAGATGGTGCACCGCATCGGCATGTGGAGATCTCATCATCCAGCCGTGGTCGTTCCGAGGGTGGGGCATGGATATGATCGGCAAGATACATCCTCCTTCGAGCAAAGGCCATGCATGGGTATTGGCCATTACAGATTACTTCACTAAATGGGTGGAGGCCGTTCCCATGAGGTCAGTGGCATCAAAAGATGTGATCAGTTTTGTGAAGGAGCATGTCATTCACAGATTTGGGATTCCCCAGACTATCACGACCGATGGAGGTTCGGTTTTCGTTTCCCGTGAGTTTAGAGAATTTTGCGAGGAGATGGGAATTAAAGAACTGATCCGATCGTTTCCATACTATGCTCAAGCAAACGGGCAAGCTGGAAGCGTCCAGCAAAGAGTCTTATCAAGGCCCGATTAAGAGAAAAGATCGACGAGTATCCTAGACGTTGGCACGAGGTATTGTCGGAAGCTTTTGTGGGCTTGCAGGTATGTCGTGTCATGGAGCGATCAAAACTTCGCCATATCATACGAGGTCTATGGACAAGAGGTTGTGCTGCTCCTGGAAATCACGGCTGGGTCAAGACGTGTTACATTTGAGAATGATTTAACAGGCAGAAGAATATGCAGCCACGGTAGAGGCTGCCATCTCGGCCCTACATCCCTCGGCGGTGCGGATTTGCGTTGACTCGGCCGGCGAACCCGAGATTTCGAGATGCACCACGTCCCGGGCCACCATACGCCACGTTTTGGCCGCTTTCGTCGGGCTAGGTGGCCTCAAAAACGAGAAAAAAAAAGTTTTGACATGCACCACGGAGGGACCAAAATCGTCGGCCATGGTACACCAGCAACCACGGCGCGACTTCAACTTCGTCGGCCATGGCAACTTTTCTTGTAGTGATAAGAAGGTGAGACCGAAGGAGTTCCACGTTGGTGACCTGGTATGGGAAGCTGTATTGCCATTGGGAACTAAGGATGCAATATATGGTAAATGGTCTCCAAATTGGCACGGGCCGTATAGAGTTGACCAAGTTTTAAAGGGTAATGCATACATGCTCGAGCAGCTGGACGGTGTGAAATTCCCAGTGGCTGTCAATGGCCAGCATCTCAAGAAGTATTTCCCAAGT
Organism: Lolium rigidum; assembly: GCF_022539505.1. Taxonomy (NCBI): domain Eukaryota; kingdom Viridiplantae; phylum Streptophyta; class Magnoliopsida; order Poales; family Poaceae; genus Lolium; species Lolium rigidum. The sequence continues at coordinate 266,708,171 of NC_061513.1, read as the reverse complement.
ATGTGGGATGATGGACAGTGAAATATGGGGGCCAATTCATGAAATTGGCCAGTAAAACACAATCATTGTTCTATCAACAGTGAAATATGGGGGCCGATTTATGAAATCGGCCAGTAAATTTTTTTTGGGAAACAGCCGATGCACAGACATCGACTTTAGAATAAAATAGCCGATGCGCAGTCATCGACTTTAGAGGTACAAAGTATCATGGTCAGGTATCAAGTTACCATCTGAATTTGAGGAATGTCTGCTTGAACCTGTCTAATTTGGTTATCAGGTTGGCCTTATGGGCGTTTGATGGTGAAAGGCCGATACGATGCTATCGGCTCTTGGGGCGTTGACCACCTTTGACAATCGGAAAATTGGAAGATTTGAAATCGGACAATTGGAAATCAAATTGGAAGAACATTTTCATTGATTCAAAGAGGGATTTTACAAAGAAGAGCCGATTGCTCTCAAAAGGATCATCTAGTGCCTAATGCACTACTACTAGCCCTATTCTAGTCCCTAATCTATGGGCCATTGCTGCCCTCGTCGTCGCCGTCGTAGCTACTGTCGGCGCTGCTTCCGGCGGGGTCCTCGTCGCTGCTGATGAAGCCGCCGGCAGGGGCTTCATCCTCCTCATCATCGTCGTCGTCGTCGTCATCCGACTCGGCGCGGAAGCGCTTGGCCGGTGGGTACTCCTCGGAGGAGGAGTCCTCCTCCTCCTCCTCCTCTTCCTCCTCGTCGGAGGAGAGGTCCCCGTCCCAGGAGAAGAGGTCGTCGTCGCTTGCTGCCTCCAGCTCCCCGTCGACGAGGAACTGAAGGTCTTCTTCCCCGTCGGTGAGGGGCTCGTCGTCCTCAGATTCAATGGAGGAGTCCCAGTCCCTCGCATCCCAATATTCGGGGGCGAGGGCCTCGTAGATGGCCATCAGGTCGACCTCCGGCTCGAGCTCACTGGAGGAGGAGGACTGGAAGGATAGGCCGGAAGAGACGGAGGAGGAAGAGGAATCCATGGCGGCTGAGAAGGGTTTTTTTTTGCCGATGGCTAGTGCGGAACAGGGGAATGAGGAGGAGAACTGCTCAGTTGAGTTTAAATAAAAGAGATATAATGAAAGGCGGTTTAATGCTGTGGCAGTTTCGAGGATGCACTGTCAAAACTGTCAAATCGTGCAGTTCAGAGAAGTTGAGAAGGCAAGGCATCATGATGAAAGGGCACTGTAGCGGTTCGGCTCTGCAATGCAGTTTTGCTCTGTTATGTCAAATCATGGTGAAGGAAAGCAGAGTGGTTTTGGAATTATTATTGCCAAAACCAGGGGGGCATGTGTTATCACCAGGTTTTGGCCGAATCAGGAGATGGGCCGTGATGGAGATGGGCTTGAAGGATATACATGTAGTGTGTTTCTGAATCGGCCTCGTGCGTGAATTTGGGCTGTGTTGCCCTTGTATTTGTATATTATTTAGATTGCATCTTAGTTTAGAATTAAGAGATAGAGTGTAGCTCGTACACGATTAGGTGTATTTCCAAAGATAGAAAGTCCACGGACTATAAATATGCACCTAGGGTTATTGAGAAAGGAGGACGATCACGTTCACAACAAACACAATCCAGGCGCATCGCCACCCCTTGTTTCGAGGGTTTCTTCCGGGTAAGCGTCATGCTGCCTAGATCGCATCTTGCGATCTAGGCAGTATTTGGTTTATTCGTTGTTTGGTGTTGCTCGTACTGAAGCCTTTTTGATGGCGAGCAATATTGTTTATCGTAGATGTTTTAGGGCTTGCATCGATGCTTTTCTGATATATTCACGTAGCTGTGCTGCCCTTGAATATCTAGCTGCCCTTACACCTATTTTAGGTGTGAGGGCAGCATCCTGCTTTATCTTTGTTTAGTAGATTCGATCTGTTATAGTTGCTCCTTGTTCTTCAAGGATTAGTTTAATATCTACATAGTTAGGCCTTACAAACGGGTTGAACGATCCAGTAGTACGTAAGGTACGGTTTGCCGATCCAAAAAGGGATGTTCCGGGAATCGACTCCGTGTTGGTTTTTAGGCCTCGTTTTGGGTTAGTTTGCTGTTATCTTTCGTATCTGCCAGGCTCAACTACGTGTAGGATGTTCCGGTTATGCGGTGAAAACCCTAAACTGTCGTAGATTGATTTAGCTTAGCATTGATAAAGCAGAAACCCATGTTATTGCAGATCTATTATGAACCATTGGGTAATCGGCTCTTTGAGCCGATTCACAGGGTAACCTGAGAGCCGATCGAGGCTCGTTTAATGTTTACGTGTCTACCATGCAGGAAACTAATCGAAGCGATCCAACACCTTCCTTACCAGGTATAGGTCAGGTGGCACGCCCTTGCAACCGCCAGGACGTGTGCCAGAGCATTGCGGGCCGTCGCCCGAGGGACCATGGCCCACCAGCAGTCCTGGGAGCCTCCCGGCTCTACGTGTTACCCGTCGCTGCTCGCCGGTGGGTTTTGGCAGGCAACACCATCATCGGGACGCCTTCAACAAGGGAACGTCGCTGATGACCCACAAGTATAGGGGATCGCAACAGTCTTCGAGGGAAGTAAGACCCAAATTTATTGATTCGACACAAGGGGAGGTAAAGAATACTTATAAGCCTTAATAACTGAGTTGTCAATTCAAGTTGCACCGGAAAAGCACTAGTAACAGGGGTGATGTGAAAGCAGACAGTAATATGAGAGCAATACTAACAAGTAACACGATAGCGATACATGATAACACGGAGGCAATGGCACCGAGAAAATAGTTAATACTACTTCCAATGACATAAAGAACGAGTATATGATGATGAGAGATGGACCGGGGTTCCCAGCTATCTACACTAGTGGTAACTCTCCAATAACAAGTGTTGGGTGAACAAATTACGGTTGGGCAATTGATAGGATTGAAATAGCATTAAGACAGAACATCAAGTCTATTAATCATGTAGGCATGTTTTCCATATATAGTCATACGTGCTCGCAATGAGAAACTTGCATAACATCTTTTGTCCTACCAGCCGGTGGCAGCCGGGCCTCAAGGGAAACTATCGGTAATTAAGGTACTCCTTTTAATAGAGCACCGGAGCAAAGCATTAACACTTGGTGAAAACATGTGATCCTCATATCTAAGCCTTCCCCTCCAGTTATCCCAGTTGTTGTCACTCGGGGCCTCGGGTTCCGGACATAGACATGTGCAAACAACTTGTAGATACAATCTAAGCAATAATTATAGAGCTTAAATCTAAGATCATGCCACTCGGGCCCTAGTGACAAGCATTAAACACAACAAGATTGCAGCAACAATAACTTCACAAACTTTATAGATAGACTGATCATAATGTAACAATTCATCGGATCCCAACAAACACAACACCGATTACATCAGATGGATCTCAATCATGTAAGGCAGCTCATGAGATCATTGTATTGAAGTACATGGGGAAGAGAATACCAACTAGCTACAGCTAGAACCCGTAGTCCATGGGGGAACTACTCACGGAGCATGATGGAGGCGGTGGCGTCGATGGAGATGGCTTCCGGGGGCACTTCCCCATCCCGGCGGCGTGCCGAAACAGAGATTTTGTCCCCCGAAACGGAGTTTCACGATGGCGGCGGCGCCCCTGGAGTCTTTCTGGAGTTTCGTCAATTGGTATCGAGGTTTTAGGTCGCGTGGGGTCTTATAGGCGAAGAGGCGGCGCAAGGAGGCGCCTGGGGGGGCCACCCCATAGGGCGGCGCGCCCCCCTCCAGTCCGCGCCGGCCTATGGTCTGGGGGCCCCAGGCCTCCTCTCCGACTCTCCTTCGGTGTCCTGGTCCGTCTCGGTGAATTATGATGCTTGGTCTTCGTTTCGTCGAATTCCGAGAATATTGCCCGAACAGCCTTTCTGGAACCAAAAACAGCAGAAAACAGGAACTGGCACTGTGGCATCTTGTTAATAGGTTAGTTCCGGAAAACGCATAAAAACATTATAAAGTGTGAGCAAAACATGTAGGTATTGTCATAAAACAAGCATGGAACATCAGCAATTATAGATACGTTGGAGACGTATCAGTCGCCCACAGGTGACGCCGTCACCGGCACAGGCCAGAGCCATGCGCTACTTTTGCCGAGGTCCAAACCTAGTTAGAAATTCCGGATGCCGTCGAGAGGACGTAGAGCGAACAAGGCGGAGATCACTGCCGCGCCTCCAACCTACGTCGTACTATGAGCTAGCCCCAATTCGACTCATCCGCAGGAAACACGTGATGGCTGGCAGGATCCGGCCAGATCCAAATCTAGATGTCCATCGCCCTAGATTGGCGGCACCACGATGTCCACCATCCACAGCGCACGAGCACACCTGCACAAGCACGACCAAATAGGTCGGAGGGAGAACAGACCGCAACTGTCGGAATAGCTACAGTACTGAGCCGGCCCAAGGACCTCGTCCTAGATATCTAGCAAGGACGTCGCCCCAACGACTCCAGAACGTCGCCCGCAGTGACGAAGGACTGTTGGAGGTTGCAGAGATACAGAGCTATCCCAAACGGCCAGGTCAGGTCTAGGCACGCCTGGCCCAGAACCATCCCGAATGCAACCGGCGAGAGGCGGTGGATGTGGCGCACCGGGCACGCAGTCGTGCACCCCTGGCCACTCTCAGATCAAGAGGATCCGGCCAGGCCCTGCTAGGCCTAGATCTGGGCCCACAAGCCTAGATCCACCCAAAACCGCCGCCAGCCAGAGCACCCTGTTGTCGGCGAGGCCACGGCAGCGCTGACCAGGGCCAGCATCGCCGGCTGCCGCCCACACGGCCCCCAACGGCCGGAGCTGCGCCAGTCCGGGATGGAGCCGGCGAGCGTCCTCGCGACAAGAATGGAACCCGCCCCATCGGGCCCTCTAAACGCGCGGGGGAAGGGAGGCCCTCCAAACTATATTACTCCCTCTGTACCGGTTTACAGGGCTATTATGCATTTCGAGAAAAAGGTAACTATTAATTTGGTTAACGAAGTATAAGATATATATCACACAAATTATATTATTGGAAATATTTTTTGAATATGAATTCAAGGGTATAATTTTTGTGTTATAAATCTCATATTTTGTTCACCAAATTTGTAGTCAAATTTGTTTCTCAAAGTGCGTAACTTCCCTGTAAACCGATATGAAGGGAGTATATACTCCATTAACTGTGGGTTTAGTTCAAAATTAAAATGGAAATATCATTTTCTAAGTCGGTCACTATTGAACTAAACATTAAGGTTGATATAAACAGGGACATGGTGAGAATCTATATGAATGTCTACCGAAATATAATCACTCCATAGAAAAAGCATGTTAAACAAATTTGATGTTGATTGTTGGACGTGCCGTAGAATTACATGTTCTCTACATACTTATGGCATCAATGGAGTCACGGGCAGAGCTGCGGCCAATACTACCCGGGTTCGAATCTTTATCTAGCAGTAATTTCGCTGGTAGGGATGGACTTTAAACCAAGTTATAATCATAGTGTCCATTTCGAGAGAGTCTCATCCTACCCAAAAAAAAATATTGCCAAGAAAGGGATCATTCATCCGCTGGTCAACGTTGTTTAAGAAGTAGCAGAACCACGTTCTTTCATAGCCTGATTAAGCATTGTCTCTGCACCCTAGTTATGGACCGGAGACCTTATTGTCGGCATGATCGAGTAGCTAGGCAGGAAATGTGAGGTGTGATAGCCGCAGGGGAAAACGCGAGGCGCTTTGGCCCGCGTTTCCTTGTGCACCCAGAGACGTTAAGTTGGACTGAAATTGCAAGGATGTGACGGTTAATTCGTGGATAGTCTACCCAAGCGAGGACGGCCACGCGATTCGCCAAGTTGCCCCCCTTGCCAACATGCTCCCGTCTGTGTCGCCAAAGACTTCGGGGAAGCGACACCCGGCTCACGGCTGATCACGCCGAGTGGATACATGAGCGATATTTTGGGACGATGATTGGATGGAGCATCTTTGTCGCCTTGTCGCGCGCGTCAGTCTCAGGCTAGCTATAGTGGTAGTATCTTAGCTAGTATCATGCACATTGGTCCCACAAAAATGCTGATGTGGCAGCTATTAACAAGGAGAGATGAGTTTAGAGTATCATGCAGGTGATATCTGTATCATAAGTAGCATATCACGAGAAAAGTTAATGTCAAACAAATCATGTACATCAATTTGCATTGAGATTCTAAATAGCAATAAATATAGCATAACTATGATACTACTCCATGATACTACCCACTATATGGATAGCATCATACACAAGTATCATATGCATGATACTACTATATGATACTTAGCACTATGGCCAGCCTCAGGTGTGAACTCCAAGCCTTGGTTTCCCGCAACTCGCATATTGGGCGCCGATTAATGCCCCGATCCTTCTCTTGGCACTGTGCTTGTTGGAGTATCCTATAAATACACACCAACTGTCCAAGCAGTTAAGGCATCTCCTCACTTGGTAGTAGCTTCCTCCGGCAGGCCACTTGAACCCGTACGTGGGACGGTGGGAGATAATGTCATCTGATAGTATGAGAGTCCGTACCGGCGGAAGGAGTACTTCGTCCGCTTCAAGCAGGCCGAGTCTGAAGCTGTTAGTGGCCAGAAGCCAGTCAGGGACAGAGCGCGTGGTGTACGCTGAGGCCGACAAGGACGCTGCCGATTTCCTCTTCAGCCTCCTCGGCTTGCCGATCAGCACGGTCGGCAACATTCTCAGCACGCACCCCATGGTAGGCTGCCTTGCAAACCTGTACGGGAGCGTCCAGACGCTCCCGGACAGATACATCTGCCACAGTGACGCAAGGGCTGCCAGGTTCGACCTGCTGGCTGGCAGGCTTATCCCACTGATCAACGCGTCGTCGTCCTCTAGCAATCGCCGTAGCTCCAGCAGACACAGTGGGTTTGTGGTTGAACGGCGCTCGAAGTACACGGTCAGTGACAACCTCAATATTACTCCCTCTGGGGCCGGCGGCTCCTTCCGCAAGAAGATCGACGTCGTACTTGGCCCCGACGAGGTAATTATCCCCGAAACTTAATCAATCTATACGTTTCTAAACAAAAGTACTAATCGTTTCTACAACATTTGATCTAAATATACAGATTTGTATAAAGTCAACCAAGAAGAAATCACTCCTTTAAACAAATGCATGTTGAACTGATTTGAGATGATTGTTGGATGTGTTGGGGATTTACAGGGTATCAAGATACTGAAGGCATCACTCGTGTCCCAAACGGTTCTGACCGATGTCTTCCTTCGGGCTGGAAGCAGGGGGGCATAACCGCGACATGAATTATCTTTGGGAGGAATGCACCCACCAGAGTCTATGTCCTTGACTCGGCGTGGTGTGTGTTTGGGTCTTATATATGGCTTGCGCTTTCAGGCATGTTCAGTTGCCTCTGCACTCGTGTTGTCTGTCAGTCTGTATCGATCAACAGTTTACTGGTACCATGGTATGAATAAAAGGCAAGGAATTATTATTGTCGGGTTTGCCTATCCATCTTTTGGATGTTTTTAAAACAATCTCAGCTACATTTGTAAAAGTTTGGATAGACACTTTACAATTCTAGAACTTCAATTTTCCCCAAAAGGAAAATCTTTTGAAGAAAAATATAGTGCAACGGCCGTTTACCGATTTTTTAGAATCCTCAAAATCAAAAAGGAAAATGAAGATTTCTGAGGTTTTAGATTTTGATGCAAAAATACTTCAAAAAAAAAAAAAGGACGGCCCACTATATTGTTGCGCCGGCAGTAACCTTCCTTATATATTGAAACAAGCCCACGACCTCTTCCACTTTCTCACTTTCTCACTTTCTCCCCTCATCCTCCTCTTCCTCTTCCACTGCTCCTTCCTATTCCTCATTTTCTCCTCTTCTTTTCCTCTTCTCTCTTCTTCCCCTCTTTGTCTCCCATGGCCTCCTCCTCCTCTCCTGCACCGACGACCTCCTCCTCCTGCTGCACCGACGACCTCCTACTCCCTTGCACTGATGGCCTCCTCCTCCTACACCAACGAACCGAGCCTCCTTCTCCTGCACCTAAGGCCTCGACCACCTACTCCTCTACATGCACCGAACCAACGGCCTCGGCTTCCTCCTCCTCTGGCCTCGTCCTCCTGCACCTCATACACCGGTGCGGCGACTACATCAGGGTCGAGGGGGCGGCCCAAAGCCACGGTTTCTGAGCTTGATCTAGATCTAGATCGGCTTATTTTTTTAATTCTGAAAAAGATATCACCGGCGCACCACTATGGTGTTAACACCGGCGGATCGGGTTGGTGTGCCGGTGATAAGAAATTATCACTGGAATATTAGCACCCGTGGGCGCTAGTGCGTCAGCGATATAACCTATTTTTGTCCGCCGATGGTAGGCTTTTTCCGAGTAGTGTGAGTTGGTGGAATTGCAGTAGATCACCAAGTCAAGTGCTATAAACTCCAATATTACTTTGCTAAAACCTTGTCTGGGTAGAGGTGATTTTACTTATGGGCTACATCAAATGGGATTAGATTTATTACACAACACATTAAGTGAGGATCAAAGACCATATCTTCTTAAGGATCATAACATGGTATTCCTTGCAACAAAGTTTGGATACTTATTGAACTACAAGTCAAAGAACAAGAAAATGGAGAAACCCTTCCCGACTTATAATTTCCATGTCTTAAACTAAATCAATTTTCATACCATGGTTCTCATGGTATATCTTGAACTCAATTCTTGAATTCATGATAAGAAAACCAACATAACTTCTCTTAGCAAATCTTGATCATGCCATTCTTCTCTATCTCAATCCATCCGCATCCAACCGTAGAGAGATCCTTCCCATATAAGAGAGCTCAACCTAAAGTGCTACACTCAAGTCAGTTTTGCAAAGCACTTGATCTTGAAGGTGAAAACCATATTTCACTAAGTGATATATAAAGAAGCCAATACCATGATCATCACAATTTGGTGATGACCCTAATCCCTAAGAACTTGAAGTAAGAAGCTATTGAGAACAAGTTGATCATGTCTCTTACATGATTATGCTTCAAAGATATAAAAGAATAAGCTAAACCCTAATTTGACAAGTAGATATCATCCATCACAAGAAATCATAGGGAGACCACTAGTAAGCCACCCCATCCCATTTTCAACCTCTTAAGTACAGAAACGACAAGTGAATGATATCAACACTTAGTTTAGCCAAATAATTAGGTCAACCCTAATCATATCTTGAGTAATCATCCTATCAATGGTAAGAAAGAGCGACCCTAATCAACTCGACATATTTCTTACACACCTAAAACCGTAGATCATCTTTCAACCTTAACTCGTATACCACTTAGAAACCACTAGTAAATTTAAGACCATGCCCTAAACTCAAGCAGAAGGGAGGTGATTAGTTAATCAAGCCTAGTAATAAGACCTATCTTCCAACCTATGAGATTTTATCAAACAATCATTATTACAATTTTCAATCAACTTTGTGAGACAAGTGACTAAACTGAAAATGTATCTAAACCCTAATACTAAGAAAATGTATCTTCTTATGGTAGAAAAAGATGAAAACCTCTAAGATCCAATACGGCACCTTTATATCTTCCACCAATTGCCTATTTTAATATCGTTGAGAATTTGCAAGTACACAGAAGATTTTGGACACATAGAATAATGCCCATTTGAAATCAAGTAATATTATAATACAGTAATATCAACATGCATAAAAAGGTTCAAATAGAATATAATGCTTGGAATATCATCTCAGATAGCTTTGAATAAAAATAACATGTTCCGAATAATTCAAACAGATTTGAATTCAAATGAGAAAATGAAAACTAAAAATACAAAACAGAAGATAAGAAAAAGAAAACGAGAGAGAGAGATAGGCAAACTAGGCCATCCACCGAATTAACCGAGCCCAACACCACCACCGCGCGAACCCATTCCATCCCATCCCAGCTAGAATATCGTTTCGGTATAAACTAGGACAAAACCCGTGCTTCGCTATGGAGCAAGTACCCACTATGAAAAGAGAGTTGATGAGCCATCCAGTATTAAATATTTGTTAAGCATGGAATATAATTAGTTAGCACGCTGGCTTAAGTTTACCTTGGCAAAACATGCTTACATGAAAAGAAATAGGAGGATAGCTGAATTTTTAACTAAACTTATCTTGCAAACTTGCAAAATTAAGTAGAGACATGCTTGGCCGCATATCTAGCTCTCGATTTCAGTATCTGAAAGAACTGGTCAATCAACCGCATACAACAGGAAAGGCAACAATATGATGGTCCTCGTTTGGCATGCAAATGTACCAGACTAAGAAATAAGGTCATTCGCAAAAAAAAAAGGTCATTGTCTGCATTGAGGCGCTATCTAGCAACTGAAGAGACAAAGCAGAATGCTCATCCTTAACATTCTAATGTAGCAGTTGTGTGAATGCCAAACTATTGATTTGCAGCAAAGACCAGAAATAATGATTGAGCACTCATCATACCCATTATAATTCACCAAGTCCAACTTTAGTTAAGCAGGAACACACGGGGGACGCTGCTCTCTCTCTCTCCCTCTGTTCTTCCCCAAGCTACCGCTCGAGCTCTGTCTCCCCTCTAGATCCGGGGCCGCTGGCCCCTCCCTTCTCCTCTCCGGCGGTGGCCGGCGACGAGTAGGTGAGGGTCCCACCCTGTGTACAGTATTTTAGGTGTTTTAGTTAGTTTTCTGTCCTTTTTGGCGACTGGCGTTATGCCGGGAGGCGGGGGTCGGATCTCTCGGGCTGGATCTTGGCCTGGCTGGTGGTGGTTCTTCTCTTCGCGGAGCTCCGGTGGTTGGAGCCGAAGGCTATGGGGAGGAGCTCTACCGGCACCTCCATCAATAAAGCTCGTTTTTGGCAGGTTTGTTTGCTGTAGTCCAGGTGTGTGGCTCTTCTCCTCTACTCATGGTGATGCGGGGGAGTTGGAGCTCGTGCAGCTGGGCTGCGGAGAGGCGGGTCTGCAGCAGGGGAACTCTGGAACTTCTTCTGGGAGGGCAACCGCGACAGTTCTTTCTCAACTGCCGCCTTTGATGGTCGAAAGGCGACCCCTCCCGCCTCTGGCGTCGGCTACGATCTTTTCTGGTCGGCGTCGTCAGGTGATGTTCAACCTCCAGGCTGTTATGCCAAGAAGGAGGCCTCGCTGCTCCGGTACGGCGTGCTCCCGCTGCATCGCCCCAAGTGGTCTCGTCCCCGGCGGCGATGTGGTTGGTCGTGCTGCGATGCTCACAGGTGGTGGAAAAGGAGCAGGACCCGATTGCTTTCCTCAATATTTAATTAGGGTCATCTGTGCAAAATGTATGGACCTCAGTGTAGTGGTCGTTTTCCTTTTGGTCCTTGTTGTAAAATGTATTTCCACCGCTGAGAATTAATGTAAGCTTGGGGGTCCTTCGGGACCCATGCCCTGTTCAAAAAAAAAAAAAAAAAAAAAGTCCAACTTTAGTTGAATGTCCGTTAGTTGAAGAGCATAACTGCTCAGTACAGATATGATGAATCGCCATTTCGTTGAGCACCTAGCACACGTGCAGTGACAAGCACCAACGGAACTCAGGCATTTTACTCTATACTTGTGCGCGCCCCAAATGAATTCAGAAAAATATGTAGTACTACAACACCACAAAACTTTATCAGCTGAGAACTTAGAAAAAGATCGATAGATTAGCCGAACACGGGCAGCTCGGTAGTCACGTTCTCCGAAATGCAGTATGCACAACTGTAACACTTGCCGCCGCCGCCGCCGATGACCACCAAAGAGTGACATGTAAGAGGACAATCAGTGATTAACTAAACCAAACTTGCTAGCACCATGTTTAATGAAAGACACAATATCAGGTTTGAGATCGAGCTGAAAATTTCTTCTTAGCTGAACAAAGCATGAGCAGCAATATAAACAGCAGATGCCGATCCATATCTATAACGGAGTTCTCTAGTAGGCACACATAAAGCTATTCAATTCATCAAGGGACGATAGTATCAGGCACATGATTAAACAAGCTCCGGTGCATAGTTAGAAAACATAGAACAAAAACATTCATTACTTTTCGGTTGGAAATTGATCGACCAGGCTTAGAGCCTCAAACTTCCACATTGGAACAAAGATGCAGGGCAAGTGTAGTTTTAGAGGGACACAGCTTACATCGGACGAGAGGGACAAAGAGTTGTTTGTCTTGCCAATGGCCGCCAGGCATGCGCAGCAAAATCCTGCTCCTTCGCAGGTGTCAAGTCGTTGCCGTCTCTTGCGCGGAGGCCGTATGGAGGTGGTTTCTGAGTCGCGTGGCGTGGGGCAGCTAGCTGCTGCTGCCGAGTTTCCGCAGTGTTGGGACGAGCTGCAGAAACCTGGCAGTAACTTCCGAGTACCATGGAGCTCAACCAAGAGCACGACGATGAGAGCACATAGTGTAGTAGCCTGAAGATGCTCTGCCTTCGCTCAGTTATCCACCAACGGCAGCATAGAGAGGGGCAGCCTGAAGATGTTCTGCATCCTAGCGGAGTTCTTTCTAACCATGAAAGGGAGCAGATGCCCGTTCGCTAGCTACGGGCACTGCAGCCAAGGCTGTCGAGCCCTCTCTAGAAGCTCCGGTGTCAGGATAACGCAAAGCCGCCTCGGATTTTTGCCGGCGAGTCGTGAGGCATCCCCCAGATCCAGGGTCTCCCCTCCACGATTGTGACACCATAGCTGCCTGTCCTCTAGATCGCTGGATTCCGCTCGCCAAGCCCTGCTCATCCTCCAGATTGGTCGATTCAGCGTCTCGGAGGTAGTAGCCGATTTATCCTGCTCATCTTTAGATCGGCGGATTTCGGGGCGGTTGCCATCCAGGCGAGCTCTCCGCGTGCCGGGGCTCCGGCGCAGCGACCAGCGGCCTCCACGTTTCTGACATCCATGGCAGCACGCCTCTACCCATGCTGCATGTACGACGATGGCAAGCTCGCCGGCAGGGGCGCGGCCTCGGAGATTTTTCGAGCCAGAAGAGATTGGGGAGATCGGATCTGCGGCGATTTAATTGGATCGGGAGAAGAGGGTTGGGATTTATAGGATATTGCGATTGCGATGGCTTGGGTCGAGCTTAAAGTGTATCAGGACTCTAGACACCGGAAGCTACACGATTTCGTTCCCGTTCGATCCGCAAAACGCGTCGCGCGGTGACGGACGGATTGTAGTAACCAGCTTACGCGGTTGGCGGAGAGTTCTGCTGGAGGGGGTTGGGATCCCCTGGAGTTGAACCCAACTGCACCGCGTGAAGTTGGACAAATCTCATCCGTTGTATACTCCCTATGGTCCAGATTTAACCACGGGAGTGCGGGAGTGCGGCGGGAACGTTGCGAGGCTCGCGATTTGGGGCGTGCTCCTGGTGCGTCGGTCACGCTGTGGCTGCTGCAAGCTCACGATTTCGGCTAGCTCCTGGTGCAGCGGTGACCGGGTGGAAGCCGAAGCTTGTGGTGCTGCAGCACTTGGTGGAGGATGCCGGGTTTAAGGCGTCATTCCGGTTACTGGAGCTGACGAGGGTGTGTGAGAGTGTCCACGAGTTGATGGAGAGAGACGAGGGGAATCATGGTGTTGTCCTGAAGCTTCACGGTCTTATCGAAAAAATGAGGTAAACGACCATCAAAAACAAAAAAGAGGTAGGCGATGCACTCAGGGGGATATAGAGACGTGGTTAAATCTGGTCCATGGGAAGTATGCAACGGCTGGGATTTGGCCAACTCCACGCGGTGGAGTTTGAGTCCAACTCCAGGGGATCCCAACCCTGCTGGAGGCTATGGGAAGGAGAGGAGCCGGAACAAAACGAATCGGTACCATGGCATTTGCTGTATTATGTAGTTTGGTGGGAGGGCAAAATGGTCCAAAAATTTGTTGGACGAAAATTTTGGCAGAAACCTTAGCTCCTTTATTATTAAGTAGTATAGAAATAGATGCCAAACAGTATCGTCTCTTCGACTCTTCCCTGTCAACGACAGCGCAGTGGAGCTCGCCCGCCACAGCATGGCTGACAAAATCCGGCTGCGTTCAGCGCACGTGAAGGATTGAAGTGATCTCCACATCATTTGGATCCTCCCTTATCAAATAGCGCTAAGATTCACGCCCAAAACACGACCGACATCGCCGTGCATCCTAGCCAGACATCTCCATCGTGACGTCATCTGTGTGCTCGCCTTGACCCATTAATATCCCGGGAGGGCCACTGTGCAACCCTAAAATCTGTCCGCCACTTCTCGTTCTCTCACCCATTCTCTATCTTCCACTTTCTTCAACGCACCTTCGATGCAGAGGCCGGAGAAGCTTCCAGCTAGCCGCCGTTACAACCACCCCAAGGTCCATGAGGTAGCTCGGGAGCTTCACCAAGCCGAGTAACCCATCATAGAAGAAATAATCGAGTTGGATCATCTTCAGTCGAGCTAATTTGAGAATTCCCTTTCGCCAGTGATCGCCGAATTCGGCCAAACTGTGCTATCCTCCGCCCTCAATTAGCATTGGTGACTACTTAGCATCAACGAGCTGGCGCATCTCTACAGCTCGTCACTAGTGAAAAACACGGTTTTCGTGGGAGCCTTTTGCCGCGGCCGCGACTGCACCCGTGACAAATGGCGTGGCCACGTCGCCCCGAAACCATTTGGAGCGAGCCGGGCCTTTTGTCGTATCTTTTTGTCGCGGGCCGTATCACAAGCCGCGACAAAAGGGGTCTGAGCTTTGGCGCCTCCTGCCGGCACCCCTTTATCGCGGGTCGTAATACGGCCCGCGACAAAAGGGCCATGCCTATATATACACACAGCCAGCCCCCCCCCCCCACCCCACCCCCACCTCCCTACATTTTTTCCTTGGTGGTGAAAGGTGGGGGTTATGCTACCTCTTTTTTTCTTCATGTGCACAAGAGGTGTTTGATGAAATGCTTGTGAGGGATGTCACTTGATTTTATTTGATAAGATTTTTTCTCATTTTGATCCTAAAAGGTTAGCAACTATTTTCTCGTATACATAATTCGTACAATACTAATTTTAGCAAGGTGATTGCATCTGATACATAATTGTATTTATGATGCAGATGAGTCATCCATGGATGTACGGTAACCGATGTGCTCCCGCTTTCAGAGAGGGCATGAATTCTTTCCTCGCTTGTGGCCGAGGCCAACAAGTGGAAGTAAGGTTTTATGTGTTGTCCATGTCTGAAATGTAAGAACGAGGAGGATTACTCTTGCTCAAGAGACATTAAGAGCCACCTGCTTTGGTTTGGATTCATGTCCAGCTATAATGTTTGGACCAAGCACGGAGAAGAAGGGGTTATGATGGAAGACAGCGATGAAGAAGAAGATAACGATGAACAGTACCGATCTATGTTCTCTGAATGCGATGATACCGCAATGGAAGACAATGAAGAAGAAGGAGGTGAAGAACAGCCCATCAACACGTAGACCATGGAAAAAAATAGCTCTATTGAAACGGACCCAACAATTGGCCCAGCACGAGAGAAGTCGCCAGTCTCCGTCACGAGAGAAGTCGCCAGCCTCCGTCAACATCGCAGCATCCCGTTGGCGTCGTCCTGCGCGGAGCGCAACCGCCGCCTCCATCGACACCCTCGAGATCTCGTCGTCCCGCTTGGAGCGCGACCGTTGCCGCCATCGACACCCCGTCCTCCTGCATCTAGGGCGACCGCCGCCATCGACTCCACGCCATCCTGCATCGTGGGCGGCCGCCGCCACCAGCGGATCGGCCCGGTCCTGCATCGCCAACACCAGGTAGCCTATTTCTGACGAAACCATCCAGCGAAAGGTTTGAAAGCCATGGCCAGCATCCGCGGATACTGAACACCGTATTGTGGATGCTTGCCATGTTGCTATTTGAGCCATGAGTGTGTTGTTCATGTGATGTGGGTATTGGCCACATCATCAAGTAAATAGATGATATTCTGTTTTAGAGACATTATGTATGGTGATGTGCCTCACATTGCTAGCTCTACATGTGCAGGTGTGCATGTTGTGGTTTGTGAAACTACAATTATCATGACATAGTAGTCTGATTGTTGAGTCTAATGCCGTCCTTTGTACATGTTGGTTTTATTCGTAATCAGTTTATTCGTCTTTGTGATTTATTGTCATTGAAAAGGTATTGTCATATAAATACTAAATAATCATGTTTATCCTGCAAATTCGCTACCTCTATTTTATTGATTTGCGAGTGTGATGCATACACTGCTTCCTTAGTTATGTGGTGTTGGCAGATTATTGGATGTTAATTAAGCTGTTATGGCCTACAAGCACCAAATTCACAACATTTCTTTTGCAGATAAATTCACAACATGATAAGTCATGCATATAGCGAACCTTATTTGTAGACCTAGTCCTAGGTTTGAAACTAGGCTCTTCATTGCATCTTTTAGAGAGAAAAAAGTACAAAAGTTATTTGCAGAGATATGAAATCATTGTGTCAAGCCACCCTAGGACCAACTAAGCTGTTCATTTCAGCGACATCTTCTCAGTAAGCACAGTTCATGAGCAGAAGTCTATTCCGTCTGAAGAGCTAACAAACTCAGGAAGACCTACTGTCGCTATATGCATGACTTATCATGTTGTGAATTTATCTGCAAAAGAAATGTTGTGAATTTGGTGCTTGCAGGCTACATAACAGCTTAATTAACATCCAATAATCTGCCAACACAGCTTACATCGGACGAGAGGGACAAAGAGTTGTTTGTCTTGCCAATGGCCGCCAGGCATGCGCAGCAAAATCCTGCTCCTTCGCAGGTGTCAAGTCGTTGCCGTCTCTTGCGCGGAGGCCGTATGGAGGTGGTTTCTGAGTCGCGTGGCGTGGGGCAGCTAGCTGCTGCTGCCGAGTTTCCGCAGTGTTGGGACGAGCTGCAGAAACCTGGCAGTAACTTCCGAGTACCATGGAGCTCAACCAAGAGCACGACGATGAGAGCACATAGTGTAGTAGCCTGAAGATGCTCTGCCTTCGCTCAGTTATCCACCAACGGCAGCATAGAGAGGGGCAGCCTGAAGATGTTCTGCATCCTAGCGGAGTTCTTTCTAACCATGAAAGGGAGCAGATGCCCGTTCGCTAGCTACGGGCACTGCAGCCAAGGCTGTCGAGCCCTCTCTAGAAGCTCCGGTGTCAGGATAACGCAAAGCCGCCTCGGATTTTTGCCGGCGAGTCGCGAGGCATCCCCAGATCCAGGGTCTCCCCTCCACGATCGTAACGCCATAGCTGCCTGTCCTCTAGATCGCTAGATTCCGCTCGCCAAGCCCTGCTCATCCTCCAGATTGGTCGATTCAGCGTCTCAGAGGTAGTAGCCGATTTATCCTGCTCATCTTTAGATCGGCGGATTTCGGGGCGGTTGCCATCCAGGCGAGCTCTCCGCGTGCCAGGGCTCCGGCGCAGCGACCAGCGGCCTCCACGTTTCTGACATCCATGGCAGCACGCCTCTACCCATGCTGCATGTACGACGATGGCAAGCTCGCCGGCAGGGGCGCGGCCTCGGAGATTTTTCGAGCCAGAAGAGTTTGGGGGAGATCGGATCTGCGGCGATTTAATTGGATCGGGAGAAGAGGGTTGGGATTTATAGGATATTGCGATTGCGATGGCTTGGGTCGAGCTTAAAGTGTATCAGGACTCTAGACACCGGAAGCTACACGATTTCGTTCCCGTTCGATCCGCAAAACGCGTCGCGCGGTGACGGACGGATTGTAGTAACCAGCTTACGCGGTTGGCGGAGAGTTCTGCTGGAGGGGGTTGGGATCCCCTGGAGTTGAACCCAACTGCACCGCGTGAAGTTGGACAAATCTCATCCGTTGTATACTCCCTATGGTCCAGATTTAACCACGGGAGTGCGGGAGTGCGGCGGGAACGTTGCAGGCTCGCGATTTGGGGCGTGCTCCTGGTGCGTCGGTCACGCTGTGGCTGCTGCAAGCTCACGATTTCTGGCTAGCTCCTGGTGCAGCGGTGACTGGGTGGAAGCCGAAGCTTGTGGTGCTGCAGCACTTGGTGGAGGATGCCGGGTTTAAGGCGTCATTCCGGTTACTGGAGCTGACGAGGGTGTGTGAGAGTGTCCACGAGTTGATGGAGAGAGACGAGGGGAATCATGGTGTTGTCCTGAAGCTTCACGGTCTTATCGAAAAAATGAGGTAAACGACCATCAAAAACAAAAAAGAGGTAGGCGATGCACTTAGGGGGATATAGAGACGTGGTTAAATCTGGTCCATGGGAAGTATGCAACGGCTGGGATTTGGCCAACTCCACGCGGTGGAGTTTGAGTCCAACTCCAGGGGATCCCAACCCTGCTGGAGGCTATGGGAAGGAGAGGAGCCGGAACAAAACGAATCGGTACCATGGCATTTGCTGTATTATGTAGTTTGGTGGGAGGGCAAAATGGTCCAAAAATTTGTTGGACGAAAATTTTGGCAGAAACCTTAGCTCCTTTATTATTAAGTAGTATAGAAATAGATGCCAAACAGTATCGTCTCTTCGACTCTTCCCTGTCAACGACAGCGCAGTGGAGCTCGCCCGCCACAGCATGGCTGACAAAATCCGGCTGCGTTCAGCGCACGTGAAGGATTGAAGTGATCTCCACATCATTTGGATCCTCCCTTATCAAATAGCGCTAAGATTCACGCCCAAAACACGACCGACATCGCCGTGCATCCTAGCCAGACATCTCCATCGTGACGTCATCTGTGTGCTCGCCTTGACCCATTAATATCCCGGGAGGGCCACTGTGCAACCCTAAAATCTGTCCGCCACTTCTCGTTCTCTCACCCATTCTCTATCTTCCACTTTCTTCAACGCACCTTCGATGCGAGAGGCCGGAGAAGCTTCCAGCTAGCCGCCGTTACAACCACCCCAAGGTCCATGAGGTAGCTCGGGAGCTTCACCAAGCCGAGTAACCCATCATAGAAGAAATAATCGAGTTGGATCATCTTCAGTCGAGCTAATTTGAGAATTCCCTTTCGCCAGTGATCGCCGAATTCGGCCAAACTGTGCTAGCCTCCGCCCTCAATTAGCATTGGTGACTACTTAGCATCAACGAGCTGGCGCATCTCTACAGCTCGTCACTAGTGAAAAACACGGTTTTCGTGGGAGCCTTTTGCCGCGGCCGCGACTGCACCCGTGACAAATGGCGTGGCCACGTCGCCCCGAAACCATTTGGAGCGAGCCGGGCCTTTTGTCGTATCTTTTTGTCGCGGGCCGTATCACAAGCCGCGACAAAAGGGGTCTGAGCTTTGGCGCCTCCTGCCGGCACCCCTTTATCGCGGGTCGTAATACGGCCCGCGACAAAAGGGCCATGCCTATATATACACACAGCCAGCCCCCCCCCACCCCACCCCCACCTCCCTACATTTTTTCCTTGGTGGTGAAAGGTGGGGGTTATGCTACCTCTTTTTTCTTCATGTGCACAAGAGGTGTTTGATGAAATGCTTGTGAGGGATGTCACTTGATTTTATTTGATAAGATTTTTTCTCATTTTGATCCTAAAAGGTTAGCAACTATTTTCTCGTATACATAATTCGTACAATACTAATTTTAGCAAGGTGATTGCATCTGATACATAATTGTATTTATGATGCAGATGAGTCATCCATGGATGTACGGTAACCGATGTGCTCCCGCTTTCAGAGAGGGCATGAATTCTTTCCTGCTTGTGGCCGAGGCCAACAAGTGGAAGTAAGGTTTTATGTGTTGTCCATGTCTGAAATGTAAGAACGAGGAGGATTACTCTTGCTCAAGAGACATTAAGAGCCACCTGCTTTGGTTTGGATTCATGTCCAGCTATAATGTTTGGACCAAGCACGGAGAAGAAGGGGTTATGATGGAAGACAGCGATGAAGAAGAAGATAACGATGAACAGTACCGATCTATGTTCTCTGAATGCGATGATACCGCAATGGAAGACAATGAAGAAGAAGGAGGTGAAGAACAGCCCATCAACACGTAGACCATGGAAAAAAATAGCTCTATTGAAACGGACCCAACAATTGGCCCAGCACGAGAGAAGTCGCCGGTCTCCGTCACGAGAGAAGTCGCCAGCCTCCGTCAACATCGCAGCATCCCGTTGGCGTCGTCCTGCGCGGAGCGCAACCGCCGCCTCCATCGACACCCTCGAGATCTCGTCGTCCCGCTTGGAGCGCGACCGTTGCCGCCATCGACACCCCGTCCTCCTGCATCTAGGGCGACCGCCGCCATCGACTCCACGCCATCCTGCATCGTGGGCGGCCGCCGCCACCAGCGGATCGGCCCGGTCCTGCATCGCCAACACCAGGTAGCCTATTTCTGACGAAACCATCCAGCGAAAGGTTTGAAAGCCATGGCCAGCATCCGCGGATACTGAACACCGTATTGTGGATGCTTGCCATGTTGCTATTTGAGCCATGAGTGTGTTGTTCATGTGATGTGGGTATTGGCCACATCATCAAGTAAATAGATGATATTCTGTTTTAGAGACATTATGTATGGTGATGTGCCTCACATTGCTAGCTCTACATGTGCAGGTGTGCATGTTGTGGTTTGTGAAACTACAATTATCATGACATAGTAGTCTGATTGTTGAGTCTAATGCCGTCCTTTGTACATGTTGGTTTTATTCGTAATCAGTTTATTCGTCTTTGTGATTTATTGTCATTGAAAAGGTATTGTCATATAAATACTAAATAATCATGTTTATCCTGCAAATTCGCTACCTCTATTTTATTGATTTGCGAGTGTGATGCATACACTGCTTCCTTAGTTATGTGGTGTTGGCAGATTATTGGATGTTAATTAAGCTGTTATGGCCTACAAGCACCAAATTCACAACATTTCTTTTGCAGATAAATTCACAACATGATAAGTCATGCATATAGCGAACCTTATTTGTAGACCTAGTCCTAGGTTTGAAACTAGGCTCTTCATTGCATCTTTTAGAGAGAAAAAAGTACAAAAGTTATTTGCAGAGATATGAAATCATTGTGTCAAGCCACCCTAGGACCAACTAAGCTGTTCATTTCAGCGACATCTTCTCAGTAAGCACAGTTCATGAGCAGAAGTCTATTCCGTCTGAAGAGCTAACAAACTCAGGAAGACCTACTGTCGCTATATGCATGACTTATCATGTTGTGAATTTATCTGCAAAAGAAATGTTGTGAATTTGGTGCTTGCAGGCTACATAACAGCTTAATTAACATCCAATAATCTGCCAACACCACATAACTAAGGAAGCAGTGTATGCATCACACTGGAAAATCAATGAAATAGAAGTAGCGTATTTGCAGGATAAACATGATTATTTAGTATTTATATGAAAATACCTTTTCAGAATGACAATAAATCACAAAGACGAATAAACTGATTACGAATAAAACCAACATGTACAAAGGACGGCATTAGACTCAACAATCAGACTACTATGTCATGATAACTGTAGTTTCACAAGCCACAACATGCATACCTGCACATGTGGAGCTAGCAATGTGAGGCACATCACCATACATAATGTCTCTAAAACAGAATATCATCTATTTACTTGATGATCTGGCCAATACCCACAACACATGAACAGCACACTCATGGCTCAAATAGCGACATGGCAAGCATCCACAATACGGAGTTCAGTATCCGCGGATATCTGGCCATGGCTTTCAAACCTCCCGCTGGATGGGTTCGTCGGAAATAGGCTACTTGGTGCCGGCGATGCAGGACCGGGCTGATCCGCTGGTGGCGGCCGCCGCCCACTATGCAGGATGGCGTGGAGTCGATGGCGGCGGTCGCCCTAGATGCAGGAGGACGGGGTGTCGATGGCGGCAGCGGTCGCGCTCCACGCGGGACGACGGGATCTCGAGGGTGTCGATGTAGGCGGCGGTTGCGCTCCACGCAGGACGACGCCGGATGCCGCGATGGCGGCGGCGGTCACGCTCCAGGGAAAACGCAATGTTGACGAAGGCTGGCGACTTCTCTCGTGACGGAGGATGGCGACTTCTCTCTTGCTGGGCCAATTGTTGGGCCCGTTTCAATAGAGCTAATTTTTTTTTCCCATGGTCTACGTGTTGATGGCTGTCGGACCGTTTAATCCTGACCGTTGACTAATAATACCTCTCCCCTTACCAGGTGTGGTAAAAGGGACAGTAAAAGATGCATTATTCCACTCCTTGTTCTCATCATTCCAAACCATCACAATAACACCACATAATCATCTAGTGAGTACCTAGTAGAATAAAAACGATTTGTGATAGACCATCCTGAGTGGAGATGCTGGTGGGCTATAGTGCTCGTTCTTGATCATGATCATCTTCTTCAGCATCATACTCTTGCTGACGGAGAGCTTCTTCATCACCTGCTCCACCATGTGCATCATATAGCACATCTTCTACATCATCATATTTACCTTGTTGTTGAGCCGAAGCCGCGGGAACTGGGTGAAAACCAGATGTCTTACTTCTGATTTGGAAGAGAAAAGCATAATCTTCAAAACATAGATTGAATAACCATTTCCATCCTCTCATGTTTATTTTATCTGTTTAACTTATTAAGTTTAGAATTAACTAAACATATATTACAAATTTACGCAGTGTGCCCATGTTTTCACCAAAATTTTCCATGCCACTATAGTGTCGCGGTGTGTCGCCGCGCCGATCTTTGCTAGTACACTATAGAACTGAACAGAACAAGATAATGACCAAAGAATGAAGAGTTAGTGAAGACAGTGACAAAATAATGAAGAAAAACTTAATCAAGACCGATAATCATAAAATCTGAAGGAAAATGAGACTGGGGAGTGAGGTGAATGAGGACTAGGAAGTGCTCATATTTGAAGAAAAACTAAACAACATATGACTAAAGAAAATAAGTTAATGAAGAAAAAAATCTATACTGAAAAAGTAAGAGAATGAGGACTGAGAAATGAAGAGACAAACAACAACAACAACAACAACAACAACAACAACAACAACAACAACAACAACAACAACAACAACAACAACAACAACAACAACAACAACAACAACAACAACAACAACAACAACAACAAAGCCTTTATTCCCAAACAATTTAGGGTAGGCTAGAGGTGGAACCTATAAGATCTCGTAACCAACTCATGGTTCTGGCACATGGATAGCAAGCTTCCATGCGGCTCTTTTCATAGCTAGTTCTTTGGTGATACTCCAGTCTTTCAGATCTCTCTTTACGTACTCTTCCCATGTCAAGTTTGGTCTACCCCGTCCTCTCTTGACATTATCAGCACGTTTTAGCCGTCCACTATGCACTGGAGCTTCTGGAGGCCTGCGCTGAATATGGCCAAACCATCTTAGACGATGTTGGACAAACTTCTCTGCAATCGGTGCTACCCCAACTCTATCTCGTATATCATCATGCAATCGGTGCTACCCCAACTCTATCTCGTATATCATCATTCCGGACTCGGTCCTTCCTCCTGTGACCACACATCCATCCCAACATGTGCATCTCCGCCATACCTAATTGTTGAACATGTCGCCTTTTAGTCGCCCAACACTCAGCGTCATACAACATTGCAGGTCGAACCGCCGTCCTATAGAACTTGTCTTTTAGCTTTTGTGGCACTCTCTTATCACAAAGAATGCCAGAAGCTTGGCGCCACTTCATCCATCCGGCTTTGATCCGATGGTTCAAATCTTCGTCAATATCCCCATCCTTGTGCAGGATTGACCCCAAGTATCGAAAGGTGTCCTTATGAGGCACCACCTGCCCATCCAGGCTACCCTCCTCCTCCTCCTTGTGCTTAGTAGTACTAAAACTGCACATCATGTACTTGGTTTTAGTTCTACTAAGTCTACTAGTAAAGAGCACGTGCTTTGCACGTCCCCAACCAAACAAGGCAACATAACAAAAATACATGCGACTTTTAGAACTCAAAAAAATACACACATTTACAAACTAATGAAATATTGTGTGAAAATATTACGGGATACATTGACAGCGTCTATCATATGTTGCGCCAAATATGACGACAATGTTTTAACTTAGTATGCTTACAAAAAGCTGTTAGTTGAGCTGATATCCATATTGTCTTAACAGAGCTGATTCATAAGTACATCACTTCATGTTTCATAGGATATGAACTAAATTTGGTGTTCCTCAAAAAGAAGTGAAGATCGGAAACATGGACACACAGGGCTATCATAGGCCTTCACTTTAGGTTATTCGCGTTCAAAATAGGTACATGGTTCCAAATTCCCCTGCAAAAGAAAGTTTAAGACACGAGACATTCATTCATTGATACAAAATGCTTTCTTCTATAAGAAGGAGTATTAAATGGCATCTTCTACAATACCAAACAGAACGCAACCTTCAGCATAGTTTTTGTAAGAACATACCAGCATCTAAAATTACAAAAAAAAAATAGTCAATCACACTCAAGATTCATAAATCAAATAATCCACTCTAGTCATAAAAGAACAAGGATCATCTTTTAAATCTACAAAAATATATATCTCTCTTCTTAGTAAAAACCATCATTACATTGATCTAGAGAGTATGAAGAACCATGTTCCAGTACTATACTGAAGAAAACAAAGAAGTACATGTGGTTGCGCCGTGGTTTTGCATGCAACGGAACTATAGTGCTGCCAAAAAAACATGCTACTTCCTGAAAAAGGAAAAAAGAGCGTCGCCTTTAGCCATGATTGAAAAACATATTTTTAACATATACTCCCTCCGTTCCTATATATAGTGCCTATTTTTTTCGCATTTGTTTCAGATTATAAGAGTAAAGCTGTGTTTATTTTGCAAAACCCCCCTTCCACCGATTTGCTTAAGTCCTAGAAATAAGGAAACAATCAACGTAGCTGCTAAAAATCTGGAAACAATCACGTAGCTGCTAAAAATCTGGAAACAGATCGTGATTGATCTCATCTCTCCCAGCCCGTCTCTCTCTCTCTCTCACGTGAGATCACGTGAGATCGTGTTGGTTAAGGAAACAGCGCAAAGATCTCACGGAACGGCCGGTCCTTTCCCCCGATGGAGCAAGGAGTAAATCACGTCCGATTTGTTTTCAGTTTCCTTCTTTCCTCTAAAAAAACGCTGGGGGGTTTTGTGTGAATAAATTAGCTTGCGTTAATTACCGTGCAGAAAAACAATAGGCATTATAGAAAGGAACGGAGGGAGTATCAAATAGTAGCCAGTGATCAACATACCTATGTATTAGGCCTGAATGCAAAGCGGTATCATACATGAAACAAAAGGCACTGATTCATAATTGAAATTTATCATACCATCAATATCTCCTTATAGACAATATTTTTGGTACTTTTGCCTGATGAGTCAATATCCTTGTTTGGCTTGGCAAGTATTCTTGTTGTTTGCCTTGATATCCCTCTTGACAAAGCAACATATAATTGACCATGAGAGAACACATTCTCGGGAAGGTAGATGCCAACATTTGGAATGGTTTGGCCCTGAGCTTTATTAATTGTCATAGCAAAACTAAGACGAATTGGAAATTGTTTTCTTTTAAATTTAAAGGGGAATACATCATCTTCAGATGGGTATAAAGGAATTCTTGGAAGGAATACACGCTTTCCAGCATGTTGTCCTCCAATAATTTCTGCATCAATAGCATTATCTTGAAATGCCTTGATAATAAGTCTTGTGCCATTGCATAATCCATTAGACAGATCCAAATTTCGAAGCAAGATTACTGGGCAGTTGATTTCAACTTGAGAACATGTGGAGGCAAGCCATTAGGTGTTAGAGAGTTCAGGAATTCGGGTTGGTAGTGATTCTGTGTATCATCCACTGATGAATCAAAACTGTAGTAGACCTTCTCTTCCCCAGGAAATCGGTTTATTAGTAGCGTATTTATTTCATCCACATATTCATTCTTAGTGGAAATAATGGCACGGGAACTTATATATATAGGATGGAAATCTTCCATACTGGTCAAGTGCAGGGAAGATATCGTTGACTAACTTACTGATCGATGCATCTGAATCAGTGTAACCAATAACTATATCTTCAGGTAGGCGCACATAATCTCATTAGACACTCATTCTCTTGTATTCACTGCCCCTTTCCAGAAAGGTCGACATTCGCTTATGAGCGGTGCTTGTTAATTTAGTACATGAGGTAGATATGGCAGATGGATCTGATGTGGACATGTTTAAGAGTCCAACTGCATCAACAAAATTAGAAAGAAAAAAATTAGAAAAAAAGATACAAACAAATACATCTCTTGCATTGTGGTATATAAACATTTTATCATCTGACTGCATGTCTTGAAAATAAACATATTGCCATTGACCCTTTTAATATCCATTTATTCTGGACTGTATGGATAATCAAGTCATGTAAATTTGTATTTAGTAGATAAGATGGATTTTCAACTGTATTGATAAATACGTACCTTTATCGCGACTGTTGGCGTGCATGTTGCCATGGGTAATTTTATTAATTTGGCTAACTGCAGATTGCACACCGTCGCTAAATGCATCATGATTCTTCCTTCTTCGTTTGTATTCACGGTTCCTTTGCAGGTAGGCATCACGCTGTTCTGGAGTCATCGTCACGTATCTTTCCCGGTCACGATAACGCTTGCGCTCAGAAGCATTTCTTCCTATAATACCTTTATGTCCATCTGAAGGATTACTTGATTGTATGGATACACCAGATGGATATACTGTGGATTTAGTTTCATTAACCAGAAGATCTACAAACAATAAAGCTTTGCTGATGATGACAAAGTTCACATTGAACAATATTTTTTCGAACTGGTGAATGCAAATATCAAGGATATACCTTGTTTACCATTTGACGATATCCGCAAGTCAGCCACATTTGTAATATCTTGAAATGGACTTCGGGGTTCTTGTATTTTAGTGTATCTTGTTATATGATTAGCTGAATTTCCCTTCATTTCATCTGTAGATAACTGCCAATACACGATTCCAATTAGGCGTTACATTTTAAAAAAAAAATGTAGCATAATAGTCATATTATTAGCAGAAGTATGGAGAAGATGTGGTTGTAAGACACACGAAGTTAAATTCACTCCAAATAGTTTTAGAAAAACTTATTATCATAACCCAACCTTAAAGATGGTTTAAAACACACCAAGCTTAAAGAGATATGTTGCTTTGCATTTGATGATACCCGTGAGTCAGCCGCATTTATAATATCTTGAAAAGGGTTCCATATTTGTATTTTTGGTGGATCTCGCTGTATATTATCTGAATTCTCCCCATTTCCCTTTCTAGATAAATATCCGTACATGATTCCACTAAGGCGCCGCATTAGTATAGAAAACATGTGCCTATACAAACGCACGAAGCTCAAGTACCCTCTAAATATTCAACAGAAAAATAAGTGCCATAACTCCATTATTTCTCAATGTCATTTCACAGTGGAAAAACATCCACCGTACATATCTTCACATTACAGGCCCCCGCGTCGCTCCCTCCCCTGGGCGACACGGGCGGCGGAGGAAATCCGGCCAGCCACCACCACAAGCTCAGCCACCTCCTCCTCTGCCGTCGCTGGTGAGCTCCGCCGGGCAAAGCCCGCGCGGAGCCGGCGGCGGCAGGACCCGTTTTTCCTCCGGCCGGGAGGGGCTGTTCGCGGGATCGGGGAGCCCGTGGCGGCGGGATGCGCCGTGAGCTTCCATGGCGGCTGGGGCAGGAGGTGGCGCTGGGGACGCTGATGATGGAGGGTGCGGTGGAGGGCCCCTGCGGCGGCCCGGGCGCCACGGCTGGCGGCGGCGGGGCGGGCCCGATCTGGGCTCGGCTTGGGCCGGGAGGGCCGTGGAGGTTGGGGTTGCTGGGCGGCCGACCTTGCTGCTTGGCGGCCGACCTTGCTGCTTGGCGGCCAGGCATGGGGAGGACGGACGCTGGCTGCGTGTCTGGCGGTGAGGCGGCAGCGGTCTCGACCAGGTCCATGTCGTGCTTGCAGGGGCGGACGCGAGGTGAGCCTCTGCCATGCGGAGGTGCAGGGGCGGGCGTGTGGAGGCCTTGGCGGGGAGGAGATGCAGGTGTGGAGGCCGCGGGTTGGGGAGGCCCTCCTCCTTCGGCTGGCGTGCTTCAGAGGCAGGCGTGGAAGCCGGGGCGGCGGCCCCGGAGCAGCGGCTGCGGCTTCGGGCGCGGGCAGGGCTTTTGCCGCGGCGTGAGGTGCAGCGGTGGAAGGTCTTGTGGTGGGGATCGGTGGTCGACGACCTGGTCTTGCTGCTTCCTGGCGGCTCCCCATGCTTCGCGTTCGGGTCGAACTCCGGGTGAAAGCCTTGCACCGAGTCCGGTCTGTGCCGACGACGACGGCGCCTTCGGGCGTCGTATCCCTTCTTGTTGGCGTC
Organism: Lolium rigidum; assembly: GCF_022539505.1. Lineage (NCBI taxonomy): Eukaryota > Viridiplantae > Streptophyta > Magnoliopsida > Poales > Poaceae > Lolium > Lolium rigidum. Next base: position 266,679,918 of record NC_061513.1, on the reverse strand, counting down.
GTTGTGGAGTTCCGATCCCGAACGACGCAAGTGGCTTCAAGTTCTCCGGGTGAAAATCTAAGCTCCATCGGGAGCGGGCGACGATGACGGACGCGTCATTACCTTGTTGGAGGCGTCGCCTTGGAGCTCTTGGCCTTTGCGGTGCGACGGGTTCTCGGAGGTGGGGCACATGGCTATGTGGTCGAGGGCAGCGGCCCTGGACGGTGGTGGCTCTTCGAGGCGGCGGCCTCGATCTCCTTTGTGGCAGCGGCCCTATGGGGCGGGGTCGTGGCGCCGCTTGGTTTTTGGGTGGCGTTTCTGGGGCTGCGTGGGCGGCAAGGTCGTCGACCCGGCTGGTTCGTCTTCGGGCTATGCGAAGGTCGTCGTGGTTGCTACATCGGGGCGGTGGCCCCGAAGGCAAGGTGCTTGGGTGGCGACTTGGAGATCTGTGTGGACAGCGAGTTTGTCGACCCGGCTGGTTCGTCTTCGGGCAATGCGAAGGTCGTTCTGGATGGTACGTCGGGGTGGCGGCCCCGAAGCTAGAGGTGTGTTTGTTGCGTTGGTGTCTGCGTTGTGTGGATGACGGGACTCCTCGCTTGTGCGGTTTTTTTGTCTCGGTTTTCCTTATAAACCAGGCAATGTATGATTTTTGGACCCGGTTTTCCTTATAAACTGGATCATTCTGTGCATAGCACTCTTTCTATCTAATTGGACGGCAGATTCGACTGCCTTTTCCTCAAAAAAAGAAAAACATCCACCGTCCATACAAAGATGGTTCAATTAAATAAATGTATAAAATCACCAAAGTTTTTTAAATTAGTCAGAACACGTATATACCGGTCCATTAGAAATTAGAATGGACAGAGAAAAAAATCCAAATGATTCGTAGACACAAACACAAACACTTGGTAGGCATAATAGCGGATAGCCTTTAACTTCATCCTTTCAGAAATAGCATATTACCTCATCGAAATGGAAGTGTCTTGGGTCGATGATGATGTATCAAATGCGTTGCTGGGCTGTACTGATATGGCGCGGCTGCAGTAGCAGTTGCAACCCACAAACCGAGAGGAGCTGAAATTTTAGGCCAGCAGTAGAAATAGACGACCACGGACGGCCGAGTCCAGACGGTAGGAGGCTCGAAGCGTGAGCAAGCGGCGAGCTGGGCGAGCGCTTGCCGCGTCTGGTGGAGAGCGCGACCACGGACGGCCGAGTCGGCTCGAAGTGTGAGCAAGCGGCGAGCTGGGCGAGCGCTTGCCGCGGCTGGTGGAGAGCGCGCGTACGGCAGATGTCAGGGAGTGGTTCTGGCGGCGGCGAAAATGTGAAGTTCTACCGATTGGTTTGAAAGCAGGTCGATTGGATTGGAACCAACTTGGTGATGAAGGGACGAACCGGCAGATGTCAGGGAGTGGTTCTGGCGGCGGCGAAAATGTGAAGTTCTGCCGATTGGTTTGAAAGCAGGTCGATTGGATTGGAACCAACTTGGTGATGAAGGGACCAACCGCTTGTGGGGGAATTTTTTTAGTCACACGGAGGGATAAGTAGCAGCGAGGGCGAGAGCACGGCAGAGATGGAGGGCGAGCGGTGGAACTGGAAGCTGGTAGAGATTGTTTTTTTAATCGAGATTCTAGGTGCTTCTAATAGGGCGCACGAAAAACAAAATTGAGAGAGCGCGCGCTGGCCGGTAGCGAATCTTGGAGATCCTGGCCATTGGATTTGTTCATGTATGAATCTACGGTAGATCGAAGAGAGAGAATGTAGCGCAAATTCAAATTTCAAAATTGGTACACTATATAGGAGTATAGATAAAACCTTTCGATTCCAAGGTTTGTCTCAATAATTCTAACTTCCTATTGACTCCCGTTCAACTATCATCGATTAGGACCACATCATCCGCAAAGAGCATACACTATGGGATATCTCCTTGTGACCTCATCCATCACCAAATCAAATAGATAAGGGCTCAAAGCTAACCCCCCCTGGTGTAGTCCTATTTTAATCGGGATGTCATCGGTATCGGTATCGGTATCGCCATCTCTTGTTCAAACACTTGTCACAGCATTATCGTACATCCTTGATGATGGTAATGTACTTTGCTGGAACTTTGTGTTTCTCCAAGGCCACCACATGACATGTCGCCGTATTAAAGAGAAATGAAGAGAGACGAAAAAATGAAGAAATAAACAGTGGAGACAAAAAAAAAAACAGAAACTGAATACTAAACAAAGAGAGAGTAGACACCAAATAAATGATGGACAAAGAATGACCGGGGACAGAGAATAACAATGAAGGAAGAGACACTGAGAATAAACATCAGGGAAAGGAAAAAAGATATAAGTAGCCATTACAAGTATTGCTAGACAGGATGCAGGTAGTCAGATATAGCGTAACCTTTAGCAGCGTCGTTGGTACAAATATGTTCACAAAGATAGAGACAATGATTCATGGACTCAAGCTGAGAAAAAGCAAAAGTGTGAAACTTAAGGAAACTTAAGAAGAACTTCGCAACTTGCCTTGAAGAAAAATAACTTGCCACAGTAATCACTAACTAGTCTAACTTGCCAGATAATTATGAATTTAGATCGCATCATGTAGATGTATTTTCCTGTTTGCAATTAATTGCAACATGGAATCTAGCTCCAGCAATAGCACTAGTCGTGGTTATTTCTGTACAAAAATGATGTCCTGAATTTCTTACTTACTATCACCATCTACTTAAGAGTAACTAGATACAAGCTATTTGTGCATCTCCATTCTTTGACGGTACAAGCACATTGAACGAAATTTAGTTATATGGAGTTACTGAAATAAAGTTTATTGTTGCAGTTCATTCCTGGAAAGGGCAATATACAAGCATAAAATTAGTACTAAACCACTACATAGCCTTAGCACTGAAGGTTGATGTCAAAAAAATTCACAAAATCTAAAATTAAAAATGGATCAAATAGACTATGATATTGTTTTTTTGCGAATAAATAGACTATGATATTAACAAACCAAAGACAAGAAATAGATAGCTACAATTTGTTCCCCTACATACAGAACGTAACCACCATTCTAAATTTATTTCTCTACTGTACAGAATCCGAATAGCTACAATCTGATTTCCTCTAACCAGATACAGGAAGGACAACAGCTATGGATTGCCCGTTCAGAAACATCAAAGTTCTTAGCTGGTAGAAGAAACTCCAACAAGCGTGGAAGCACAATGACACACTACTACAAATCCAAAATCCCCCACAATCTGATACGGAGACAAATCTCAGGCGAAAGTAAAAATGGGACTGAAATAAAACTCAATGAGACGAGCGGGCCCAGCAAAGCAGCCGCAGGTTCACGCATCTAAAACAAAATCATATGGACTAAAATATGACTGCACGAATCAGAAAACATGCAGCTGTTAATTAGGAAAAATGTAAATTTATACGGAGTAGTACTACACAGCCAAGGTAGTTGTACGATTAACCCCTATCGAAGAGTAACATCACAACCTTTGTTAACAACACAGTACATTGATACTTACATATACAGGTCTCTAGGTCGAAAGAACAAAATTTCTTGAAGAAAAACGATATTCTCCCAGCTGGAGTGAGATAGCAGAAATTCGGTCGTCATAAGAAATAACACTGCATGTGGGGAGAGATGCGACACTATTACCATTCTCAGACTTCAGGGTTCGCAAACATGCACTTGAATCAACTCAAATATAATAACTGGGGATCTCATTGTCACGGGCGCTTTTATTGTTCGATGTGGAGACATCAGTCTCCTCCTTGGATAGGAAGACATCCGTCAGAACAGTGTTGGACATCATGGAAGCCTTGAGAATGTCAAGGCGCTGCAACCACACATGCAAAATTTATCAGATATGTTACATATGAAGATGAGAAAGTAGCTTCTCCTCTAGCAATCGAAATATACCTCCTTAAGACCGATGTGGACCAACTTCTCCTCGAGCACGAGTCCTTTGTATTGGCTGAGCAGATCCGTGGCAGAGGTGATTGACATTGGCGCGATGGTGAGGTCGTCCATGATAGTATAGATCACCAAATCCTGCACAAACCCGCCGGTCCTGACCCCTCCCGCGGCGCCACAGCTAGAGGAGCCGCTTGCAACGGTTACGCTCGTCTGCGCCGCGGAAGATGACTGCGGCATTGACGTCGGTGTCGTGGCCTGCACGGGCGCCTGAACCGTGCTGGCCGGCGACCGGACCAAGGGATGTTGGAGGAGAGTGTACCTATGCGGGTTCAGCAGCGCGTCCCGCACGCTTCCGCTCCTCATGTAACTGGGATCAATCTTCTCAGCGCTATCGTAGATGTTGGCCACGCCCGCTGCCTGCCCGTCTCTTCTGAGGAGTTTGGCGATGTTGCATACGGGCATCGCGAGGATGCCCAAGAGGAAGTCGACGACGTCCTTGCCGGCCTCGGCGCGGAGAACGCGATTGGCCTTCGTATCGATGAGCAGCCTCATCTTCATTGCAGGAATGGCCGCGGAAGTGGCGGCGGACCTCGGGTCGGCGGCCCTCGCGGCGGCGGACCTCGGGTCGGCGGCCCTCGCGGCGGCGGCCCTCGCGGCGGCGGCCCTCGCGTCGGCGGCCCTCGCGTCGGCGGCCCTCGCGGCGGCGGACTTGGCGGCGGCGGCCCTCGCGTCGGCGGCAGGATCGACCATGCTGGAAGCTGGATCAGCTGATTAGATTGGAATCGGGGGTCTGGATCTGTCGGCAGATTGGAATCGGAAGGCTCGGCGTACGTTTGGTTAGTCCTACATCAAATTACCGGCGTGGCCAAAAAAAAAAAAGTACTGTACACTCCTTCGCCTCGAGTGGTGGGTCAGGCTAGCCTATCAGGGCATCTCCAACCAGGTGTGTCCACGCGGCCCAAAAATACGTCTGCACCTTGCTCCAGCGAGCCGATACACACGGATGCATCTAAAAATGTGAATATCTCAATGGTGTCTACCATAGAAATCTATGGTATCACTCTCAAGCGGCATTCTAGAGGAATAGAAATCTCTTCATCTCGCCGTACGAAATGCGTCGGGCCGCTGGTTTGCCCCTGACGCAAACGGATAATTTTAGTCTAGCGACCACTTCGGTGTCAGCGGGCCGACACAAACGGATGTGCGCGAACAGTTTAGGCGTCTGAAATGCGTCGGCCGATTGGAGATGCCCTCAAAAGGCAAAAAAAACTCTAGATGAATAATAACAAACATTTTAAAATAAGATAAATTAAGACAACATATGCACTTTGTTTTAACAATCAAGAGTGACTATTAAGCCATACTCTACATTCTAGCCTCAAAATTTATTCTAAAATATTCTGCATTCTAGCTTTTAGTCAACAACAACACTGAAAACGAAATAGTTTTGCTCTCTTTATTGGAGGTTGCTATTTTCAATGTAGCTTGAATTGGTTGCTCACATATCTAAGTAGTACAAATAAATGCAACACTAAATTATCTCAGTTTTTCTAGAGTGTAGATTATAATATGTCAGGGAGGTGATTAGCCATTGAGATAAGCCTTAAATCGTGAGCATGCATGTCCATAATTACCTACATAAAAATATTACATCCTTTTATTGTAACCACAATGTTGCCGGGCTCAACTCTCAGAAGTAACGGCTGTGCTCACAAGTTGGTTCCAAACCAGAACCACGCGAAAAACGCTCCTCTCCCGCCCCCCACCTCCGCCAGGAAAAGCCCGTCCGATATTGGCGGCGGCCGCCGCTACTCTCCTCGCTCGCGCGAGGGGCTGTGCGGAGAGGTTCCCTTGGATGTTCCAAGGTTGTGGATGTGTTGTTGCCACTATGGATAAAACATCAATGCTTTGTCTAAGGATATTTGTGTTGATTACATTGTGCACCATACTTAATGCAATTGTCTGTTATTTGCAACTTAATACTGGAGGGGGTGCGGATGCTAACCTGAAGGTGGACTTTTTAGGCATAGATGCATGCTGGATGGCGGTCTATGTTCTTTGTCGTAATGCACTAAGTAAATCTCATAGTAGTCATCATGATATGTATATGAATCTCTATTCTGTCAATTGCCCAACTGTAATTTGTTCACCCAACATGCTATTTATCTTATTGGAGAGACACCACTAGTGAACTGTGGACCCCAGTCCTATTCTTTACATCTGAAATACAACCTACCGCAATCACTGTTCTCTGTTGTTTTCTACAAGCAAACATAATTTTCCACACCATACGTTTAATCCTTTGTTTTTAGCAAGCTGGTGAGATTGACAACCTCACTGTTAAGTTGGGGCAAAGTATTTTGATTGTGTTGTGCAGGTTCCACGTTGGCGCCGGAATCCCTGTGGTTGCGCCGCACTACACTCCTTCACCAACAACCTTCACGTGGCCTTCATCTCCTACTGGTTCGATAACCTTAGTTTCTTACTGAGGGAAAACTTGCTGCTGTACGCATCACACCTTCTGATACGTCCCAAACGTATCTATAATTTCTTATGTTCCATGCTACTTTTATGATGATACTTACATGTTTTATACACACTTTACATCGTTTTGATGCGTTTTCCGGAACTAACATATTGACGAGAAGCCGAAGTGCCAGTTCCTGTTTTCTGCTGTTTTTTGTTTCAGAAATCCTAGTAAGGAAATATTCTCAGAATCGGACGGAATCAATGCCCAGCACCTTATTTTCTCGGAAGGTTCCAGAGCATCGAAGAAGTACCGGAGAGGAGCCAGGGGGGCCCACACGCCAGGGCGCGCCCCCTAGTGTGTGGGCCCACCAGGGCCCCTCCGAGGCTCCCCTTCCGCCTACTTAAGGTCTTCGTCGCGAAAACCCTATCCGGATTGACGAAACCCGAGAAAACCTTCCAGAGCCGCCGCCATCGCGAAACTCCAATTTGGGGGACAAAAGTCTCTATTCCGGCACCCTGCCGGGACGGGGAATTGCCCCCGGAGTCATCTCCACCGCCATCGCTGTCTCCATGATGAGGAGGGAGTAATTCACCCCTGGGGCTAAGGGCTCTACCGTAGCTATGTGGTTAATCTCTCTCTCTGTACCCCAATACAATGATCTCGTGAATTGCTTGCATGATTGAGATCCATATGATGAGATTTGTATCGCTACTAGTTTATGTGCTACTCATGTGATGTTATTAAAGTAGTCTATTCCTCCTGCATGGTGTAATGGTGACAGTGTGTGTGCATCGTGTGGTTCTTGTCGTAGATTATGATCATAATCTCTTGTAGGTTATGGAGTTAATTATCCTATGATAGTATTGATGTGATCTATTCCCCCTTTCATAGTGTAATGGTGACAGTGTGTATGCTATGTTAGTACTCGGTTTATTTTGCAAAGATCTATTATGCTCTAAGGTTACTTAAATATGAATGCTGAATGTTGTGGCACTTGTTAACTCCGGCTTGAGGGAGCTCTTGTAGCCCTACACAACGAATGGTGTTTGTCATCCAACAAAAGAGTGTATGTAGCACAAATGAGAGAAGTTATTATTTATTATGCGATCAATGTTGAGAGTGTCCACTAGTGAAAGTATGATCCCTAGGCCTTGTTTCCAATACTGCAAACACCGTTTATTTACTGTTATGTTGCATGTTTACTCGCTGCCATATTTTATTTAGATTACTATTACCACTCATATACATCCATACTACTTGTATTTCACTATCTCTTCACCGAACTAGTGCACCTATACATCTGACAAGTGTATTAGGTGTGTTGGGGACACAAGAGACTTCTTGTATCGTGATTGCGGGGTTGATTGAGAGGGATATCTTTGACCTCTTCCTCCTCGAGTTCGATAAACCTTGGGTGATCCACTTAAGGGAAAACTTGCTGCTGTTCTACAAACCTCTGCTCTTGGAGGCCCAACACTGTCTACAGGAAAAGAAGCGTGAGTAGACATCAAGCTATTTTCTGGCGCCGTTGCCGGGGAGGTAAGGTAAAAGGTATTCACATCCTCCGACTACTAAGTTATTTCTTAGCATTGTTGCCGGTGTGTGAGTGCTCGAAGCTATTTCCTTTAGATCCTGCAATTGCATCTTTTTGTTTCTTGTTTTTATTTTCACTAGTTAGGCATAATGGAAAACAATAAAAAATTTAGTGAGCTTTTTAATCTTTTTCCTGATTTAGAATTGTTTGATGCGAAAATTAAAAAACCTATGGAACCTTATTTGCATGCTAGTAGCAATGTTATTAGTATGAATGCAATTACTGCTAATGCTATGGAGAAGTCTAAGCTTGGGGAAGCTAGTTTTTGTGATCTTTTAGCTTCCCATCTTTAGGGGAGAAAATTTGCTCTGATAATACTTTATCTTCCATATGCGATAACTCTAATGATGCTTGTGATATTTTAAATCCACCTACTGAAAGTATTCCGTATAAAATACCCATGAAAATTATTGAATGTGTTGTGGATAACCGCTATGAAGGGGATGGAACTGTCCATCCTGGAGATCATTTACTCTCTTTACATGAATTATGCGGGTTATTTAAGTGTGCACGTATCTCTATGGATGAAGTGAAGAAGAAATTATTCTCTATGTCGTTGTCTGGTAAAGCGGCACATTGGTATAAAATGCTGAAGGATGCGCATTCTCTTGATTGGAAGGATATTGTGCCTCTATTTTATTCTAAATTCTATCCTCCAAGTGAAATTCACAAAAACCGAAACCGAATATATAATTTATGGCCTAATGATGGAGAGAGTATTGCCCAAGCATGGGAGAGATTGAAGTCTTTAATGCTCAAATGCCCCAATCATGAGCTTCCTGGTAATATTATCATTGATAATTTCTATGCAAGACTTTCTTTTCAGGATAAAACTTTGCTGGATACTGCTTGTTCTGGATCATTCACGCGCAATAAAGAAGAGTTTCAATGGGACCTTCTTAATCGGATTCAGGAGAACGCTGAAGATTGGGAGAATGACAAAGGTAGAGAGTCAGGTATAAATTATGATTATGAATGCATTGAAACTTTTATGGATACTGATAGATTTCGAAATATGAGTGCTACTTATGGTCTTGACTCTCAAGTTATTGCAAATATTTATAAAGCTTTTGCTTCTCACATTGAATTGCCTAGGAAGAATTTTGATAAGTATCATGAACCTTTTAAAGACGCTTGCATGAAGAATGAAACTGTTATTAATGATTGCAATGAACATGTTCAAACTTCTGAAAATGCTATTTCCTATAAGCATGTTAATTTTTTTGGAATACATAGACCTTGTGGAATTAATCAAATCGAAGAAGAATATTGTATCCATCATAGGAATGAAAAAAAACTAGAAAGTGGTCTAGGGCTCTAGATGATCTTAGAGAAAAAGTGTGTGCCCTCTATCCTTTTATTTGTGAACTTTGCCATAGAGTTGGTCATTTTAATTTTCAATGCTCCTCCAATGATAATTCGAACCCCATGAGTGCTGCAAATTTGTATTGTGATGATGAAATTATTCCTAATCAGCATGATGAACTTACCTTATTTTTGAAGTGTAAAGAGTTATCAAGAAAAATTTCTTTGTTAGATATTAACGATCTTGATATTGATGATGTCCTGCATGGGTGTCTTTATTATTGCATTAATAATTGCCATACAAATACTTACATACATAATATTTTAGAAGATGACACTTTGCCCAAATATGATAGGACCGCTGTGTGTTTCAAACTTATTAATGAAAAGGGGGAATCCTCCCAAGTTTCTTCTATTGTTTCTGGAAATAAATCAGGTTCTGTGGAGAAGCCTCCCTTCAAGCCTCTTCCTCCTAAAGAAGGAAACGAGAAGAAGGGAAAGAAGAAGAAGAAGAAGAAGAAGAAGAAGAAGAAGAAGAAGAAGAAGAGGGGGAATAAGAAGAAAGAGGTAACGGCATATCCACGCGTGTATGAGGTAACAATAGGTAACCGTAAGCATGTTGCTCCCAATGATTATTATGATAATGAATCTGAGTACGATGATCTTCCTATGCCCTTCACCCATATTAGTGATCATGATTTGGATGAGCACACTACCTTTGATATTGGAAATCTCTTTGGTACTGGTTATGAAAGTAATGATGATAGCATTATTCATGTACCCTCAAACGATGATATTGAAAGCTCTAAGCTTGGGGATGTTGTGCTTGAAGATCCTATATTTGAGACCTCTACTTTTAGTGAAAATGATGATATTACATATTCTGGTTTAGATAATCGCTATAGAGATGGATATGACACATATTACAATTATCCTTATGAAACTTGTCATAGTTATGATGGGCTTGCCAAAACCATTCCCTTAGTATGCAACTTGTTTACCATGTTCAAATTCTTGATAATGATCCTCGCTCCAATTACAATTAATGAGAAGAGTTTTTCTTATGTCAAAAATAATGATACCTTTATGCATATGAACCATGATAAGAATGTTTTAAGTGATGGTTATATTGTGGATTTCATCAATGATGCTACTGAAAGTTATTATGAGAGAGAGAAACATGGTTATATTCATCTTAATAATATTAAGTTTCCCCTCTTTATGTTGAGAATCTTGAAATTGCGCTTGTGTTGCTTTTCTACCTTGCCACTTTGTTCTTCATGAATCTATTTGTGTGCAAGATTCCTTTTCATAGGAAGAGGGTTAGGCTTAAATTTGCTTCATACTTGCTTTTTGATACTCTCTTTGCTGCGACTCTCATCCTTATTAAAGCATCATCATTGAAATTACTGAGCCCATCTTAATGGCTATAAAGAAAGAACTTCTTGGGAGATAACCCATGTGTTTATTTTGATACTGTTTTGTTGAGTCTTGGAAGTTTTTTACTACTTTAACAACCTCTCCTTATCATGTTTTTATGCCAAGTAAAGTCTCTATGGTAAAGTTGATGCTAGATTTGGATTACTGCGCAGAAACAGATTTGCTGTCTGTCACGAATTTGCGCAGAGCTCTCTGTAGGTAACTCAGAAAAATCTGCAAATTTACGTGAGTGATCCTCAGATATGTACGCAACTTTCATTAGTTTTGAGTTTTTCCATCTGAGCAAGTTAAGTGCCCCTGGAAAATTCGTCTTTACGGACTGTTCTGTTTTTGACAGATTCTGCCTTTTATTTCGTATTGCCGCTTTTGTTATGTTGAATGAGTTTCTTTGTTCCATTAACTTTCAGAAGCTTTGTGCAATGTCCAGAAGTGTTAAGAATGATTGTGTCACCTCTGAACATGTGAATTTTGATTATGCACTAACCCTCTAATGAGTTTGCTCTGAGTTTGGTGTGAAGGAAGTTTTCAAGGGTCAAGAGAGGAGGATGATATATGATCAAGAAGAGTGAAAAGCCTAAGCTTGGGGATGCCCCGTGGTTCATCCCTGCATATTTCAAGAAGAATCAAGCGTCTAAGCTTGGGGATGCCCAAGGCATCCCCTTCTTCATCAACTTATCAGGTTTCTTCTATTGAAACTATATTTTTATTCGGTCACATCTTATGTACTTTGCTTGGAGCGTCTGTGTGCTTTTATTTTCTTTTTGTTATTTGCATTCTTTTAATAAATTCATGCTTGTGTGGGAGAGAGACACGCTCCGCTGTTGCATATGAACATATGTGTTCTTAGCTTTACTTTTAATGTTCATGGCGAAGGTTGAAAACTGCTTCGTTCATTGTCATATGGTTGGAAACGGGAAATGCTTCATGTGGTACATGGTATAATGTCTTGAATAATTTGATACTTGGCAATTGTTGTGCTCATATAGACCATGCTTAAGCTCTTGCATCATATACTTTGCACTTATTAATGAAGAACTACGTAGAGCTTGTTAAAATTTGGTTTGCATGATTAGTCTCTCTAAGTCTAGATATTTTATGGTTAAGGTGTTTGAACAACAAGGAGACGATGTAAAGTCTTATAATGCTTACAATATGTTCATGTGTGAGTCTTGCTGCACCGTTTTATACTTGAGTTTGCTTCAAACAACCTTGCTAGCCTAGCCTTGTATTGAGAGGGATTCTTCTCGTGCATCCAAATCCTTGAGCCAAAAACTATGCCAATTGTGTCCATCATACCTACCTACCACATGGTATTTCTCCGCCATTCCAAAGTAACACTACAAGAAAAGTTGCCATGGCCGACGAAGTTGAAGTCGCGCCGTGGTTGCTGGTGTACCATGGCCGACGATTTTGGTCCCTCCGTGGTGCATGTCAAAACTTTTTTTTTCTCGTTTTTGAGGCCACCTAGCCCGACGAAAGCGGCCAAAACGTGGCGTATGGTGGCCCGGGACGTGGTGCATCTCGAAATCTCGGGTTCGCCGGCCGAGTCAACGCAAATCCGCACCGCCGAGGGATGTAGGGCCCGGATGGCAGCCTCTC
>NC_061513.1:266603178-266667513 GCF_022539505.1 Lolium rigidum | reverse complement strand
CCAAATAAGCCAAAGCCCGGTCCACCATACCCTTTCGTGAGGATAAGATCGAAGAGGAGAATCGTCTTCCTCCTCTGGCCGGAGACCGCCAGCACGATGGGCCACCGCATCATTGCTTCCCGTCGATGATATGAACGATGCGTTGCTCGCCACGTACCTCACCCACGATCCTTGTCCAGCGCCAGGAGGATGCATCAAGATTCCAACTAAAAATCTAGCTCATACATCCGCCGTATCCTAGTCATCCGTCGCCGACGCTCGTCATCGTTCCCGACCACCTCTAGCCCTATAAAACCACCGGGAGGACCGTCGTGCTACTCCGCCATCCCATTTTCTCTCGTTCGCTCTCCTTCACCCACAATCATCTGCAGCACCTCGCCGGAGTTCATGACGCCACCATCGATAGAGCCATCCCGCAGTCCGTGGTGTGGTCTAGGAGATGCACCGCGATGTGTAGAACCTAGGGGAAGACGGAATCGAGAAGGGGAAGCCTCAGTCTCTGAAAAAATTCGCCATTCCCTTTCACCGGTGTCTCGCAGAAGAAGCAAAATTGAGCTCGCCACCGTCCACCATCAACCTCAACGAGTAGTTGATGTCTACGCACGCTTCCATTCCTGTAGACAGCGTTGGGCCTCCAAGAGCGAGAGGTTTGTAGAACGGCGGCAAGTTTCCCTTAAGTGGATCACCCAAGGTTTATCGAAGTCGGGGAGGTAGAGGTCGGAGAGATATCCCTCTCAAGCAACCACTGCAATTAAGATACAAGAAGTCTCTTGTGTCCCCAACACACCTAATACACTTGTCAGATGTATAGGTGCACTAGTTCGGCGAAGAGATAGTGAAATACAAGTAATATGGATGATTATGAGTAGTAATTGCAATCTGAAATAAAAATGGCAGCAAGCAAACATGTAGCAGAACTTGTTGGAAACGGTGTTTCAATACTTAGAAACAAGGCCTAGGGATCATACTTTCACTAGTGGACACTCTCAACAATGATCACATGATAAATAAATAACTTCTCCTCACTTGTGCTACTCTCAAACACTCTCTTCTTGGATAACAAACACCATTCATTGTGTAGGGCTACAAGAGCACCCTCAAGCCGGAGTAAACAAGCTCCACAACATCCGGAGTTCATATTAAAGTAACCTCTAGAGTGCATAATAGACCGTTGCAATTCAGACCGAGTACTAACATAGCATACACCTTGTCACCAATAGCTATGAAAGGGGGAATAGATCACATCAATACTATCATAGTAATAGTAAACTTCATAATCTACAAGAGATTACAATCATAACCTACGCCAAGTACTACATGATGCACACCTCTTGTCAACTTTACATCATGGAGGAGGAATAGACTACTTTAATAACATCACTAGAGTAGCACATAGATTAATGCGTGATACAAAGCTCATGATCACATAAAGATCACACCATGGGAGAGAGAGATGAACCACCATAGCTACTTGGTAGAGCCCTCAGCCTCGGGGGAGAACTACTCCCTCCTCATCATGGGAGACGAGCAACGGCGATGAAGATGGTGGTGGTGTCGATGGAGATGACTCCGGGGGCAATTCCCCGTCCGGCGGAGTGCGGGAACGGAGACTTATGTCCCCGAAACGGAGTTTTGCGATAGCGGCGGCGCCCCGGAGTCTTTACGGAGTATGATAGATTTATGTAGGGTTTTCGCGTCGCGAGGGATTATATAGGCGAAGGGCGGCGCGAGGGGGTGCCGGGAGGCCCCCTCTTGGCCGCGCCGCTAGGTGGTGTGGGGACCCCTTGGCCCCTCTCCGTCTCTCCTTCGGTGTTACGGGTCCGTCTCGGTAAAATAGGAGGTTTGGCTTTTGTTTCGTCGAATTCGAGAATATTGCCCGAACAACTTTTACGGAACCAAAAACAGCGAGAAAACGAGGACTGGCACTTCGGCATCTTGTTAATAGGTTAGTCCCGGAAAATTCATAAAAACATTTTAAAGTGTGAGCAAAACATGTAGGTATTGTCATAAAACTAGCATGGAACATCAGAAATTATAGATACGTTGGAGACGTATCAAGCATCCCCAAGCTTAGTTCCTACTCGCCCTCGAGTAGGTAAATGATAAAAAGAATAATTTCTGAAGTGACATGATACCAACATAATCTTGATCATACTATTGTAAAGCATATGAGATGAATGAAGTGACTCAAGGCAATGATCTATAGCTTGCTAACAAATAGATAACATATAGCAAAACTTTTCATGAATAGTACTTTCAAGACAAGCATCAAAAAGTCTTGCATAAGATTTAACTCATAAAGCAATAAATTCTTAATAAGAGGTTTGAAGCAACACAAAGGATGATTAAGTTTCAGCAATTGCTTTCAACTTGTAACATGTATAACTCATGGATAGTTGTCAACAGAAAGCAATATAACAAGTGCAATAAGTAAACATGTAAGAATCAATGCACACAGGTTGAAACAAGTGTTTGCTTCTAAGATAGAAAGAAGTAGGTAAGCTGACTCAACATAAAGTAAAAGAAAGGCCCTTCGGAGAGGAAGCATGGATTACTCATGTGCTAGAGCTTTTTATTTTGAAAACATGGAAACAATTTTGTCAACGGTAGTAATAATTCATATGTGCTATGCATAAAACCTCCTATAAGTTGCAAGCCTCATGCATCGAATACCAATAGTGCCCGCACCTTGTCCTAATTAGCTCGGATTTCCATGGATTATCATTGCATTACATATGTTTCAACCAAGTGTCACAAAGGGGTACCTCTATGCCACCTGTACAAAGGTCCAAGGAGATAGATCGCATTTGATTTCTCAGTTTTGACAGATCTCAACTTGAGGACATCCATACCGGGACAACATAGAAAACAAATAATGGACTCCTCTTTTATGCTTTAAGCATTCAACAACAGATAATATTCTCATAAGAGACTTGAGGATTAATGTCCAAGCTGAAACTTCCACCATGATACATGGCTTTGGTTGGCAGCCCAATGTTCTTCTCTAACAATATGCATACTCAAACCATTTAATCATGATAAATCACCCTTACTTCAGACAAGACGAACATGCATAGCAACTCACATGATATTCAACAAAGGTGTAAAAAGTTGATGGCGTCCCCAGAAACATGGTTACCGCTCAACAAGCAACTTATAAGAAATAAGATACATAAGCGACATATTCAACACCACAATAGTTTTTAAGCTATTTTCCCATGAGCTATGTATTGCAAAGACAAGGAATGAAATTTTTAAAGGTAGCACACAAGCAATTTAATTTGGAATGGCGGAAAAATACCACATAGTAGGTAGTTATGGTGGACACAAATGGCATGAGTTTTGGCTCAAGGTTTTGGATGCACGAGAAGCATTCCCTCTCGGTACAAGGCTTTGGCTAGCAAGGTTGTTTGAAGCAAACACAAGTATGAACCGGTACAGCAAAACTTACATAAGAACATATTGCAAGCATTATAAGACTCTACACTGTCTTCCTTGTTGCTCAAACACTTTTACCAGAAAATATCTATAGTTTAGAGAGACTAATCATGCAAACCAAATTTCAACAAGCTCTACAGTAGTTCTCCACTAATAGGTTTAAACTACATGATGCAAGAGCTTAAACATGATCTATGAGAGCTCAAAACAATTGCCAAGTATCAAATTATTCAAGACAATATAGCAATTACCACATGAAGCATTTTCTGTTTCCAACCAAATAGCAATAAATGAAGCGATCAACTTTCGCCATTGAACATTAAAAGTAAAAGCGAAGAACACTAGTGTTCATATGAAAAAGCAAAGCGGAGCGTGTCTCTCTCCCACACAAGCATGCTAGGATCCGATTTATTCAAAGAATGAAAATAACAAAACGAAAATAAAAGCACACAGACGCTCCAAGTAAAGTGCATAAGATGTGACGGAATAAAAATATAGTTTCACTAGAGGTGACCTGATAAGTTGTTGATGAAGAAGGGGATGCCTTGGGCATCCTCAAGCTTAGACGCTTGAGTCTTCTTGAAATATGCAGGGATGAACCACGGGTGCATCCCCAAGCTTAGACTTTTCACTCTTCTTGATCATATCATATCATCCTCCTCTCTTGACCCTTGAAAACTTCCTCCACACCAAACTCAAAACAATCTCATTAGAGGGTTAGTGCATAATCAAAAATTCACATGTTCGAGCAAGGACACAATCATTCCCAACACTTCGGACATTAACCAAGGTTACTGAAAGTTAATGGAGCAAAGAAATCCACTCAACACGATAAAAGAGGCAATGCGAAATAAAAGGCAGAATCTGTCAAAACGAAACAGTCCGTAAAGACGAATTTTTTCTAGGCACTTAATAGGCTCAGATGAAAAAGCTCAAATTGAATGAAATTTGCGTACATATCTGAGGATCACGCATGAATTTTTGCAGCATTTTACTAGTTTCCTACAGAGAGATCTACTCAAATTCGTGACGGGTAAAAATCATGTTTCACGCAGAAATCCAAATCTACTATCAACTTTACTATCAAAGACTTTACTTGGCACAACAACATGATAAGGAGAGGTTGCTACAGTAGTAACAATATCCAAGACACAACAAAACAGTAGCAAAATAGAAACATGGGTTATCTCCCAAGAAGTGCTTTCTTTATAGCCATTAAGATGGGCTCGATAATTTTAATGATGCTCGCGCAAGAAATAAGAGTTGAAGCAAAGAGAGCATCAAAAGCAAATGAGAAACACTTTTAAGTCTAACCCACTTCCTATGAAAAGGAATCTTGTAAATAAACAAGTCATGTAAGCATAATGCAACAAGCATAGAAAAGCAACGCAAGCGCAACTTCAAGATTCTCAACATATAGAGGGGAAACTTAATATTATTAAGATGCATATAACCATGTTTCCCTCTCTCATAATAACTTTCAGTAGCATCATGAAAAAACTCAACAATATAACTATCATATGAAACATGCTTATCATGAGCTACATGCATAAAATTATTACTCTCCACATAAGCATAATCAATTTTATTAGTAATAGTGGGAGTAAAACTATCACAACCATCATTGTAATTATCATAAATTGCAGGCATGGTATAATCATAATAAACTTTATCCTCCATAGTAGGTGGCACCAAAATACCACTATCATTATAATCATCATAAATGGGAGGAAAAGTATCATCAAAGAAAATTTTCTCCTCAAAACTTGGGGGACTAAAAATATCACAACCAGCTTCCCCAAGCTTAAATTCTTCCATAGCATTAGCAATAATAGTATTCAAAGAGTTCATGCTAATAACATTGCTACAACTATTTTGCAAACAAAGTTCCATGGGTTTTTTAATCCTCTCTTCAAACACATCATGTCCTAGTTCAAGATAAAGTTCATAAAGATCTCTAATTTTTTTGTTGTTTTCCATTAAGCCTAACTAGTGAAAATAAAAACAAGAAACAAAAAAGATATAATTGCAGGATCTAAAGGAGATAGCTTCGAGCACTCACACACCGGCAACAGTGCTAGGAAATATCTTAGTAGTCGGAGGATGTGAATACCTTTTACCTTACCTCCCCGGCAACGGCACCAGAAAATAGCTTGATGTCTACGCACGCTTCTATTCCTGTAGACAGTGTTGGGCCTCTAAGAGCAGAGGTTTGTAGAACAGCAACAAGTTTCCCTTAAGTGGATCACCCAAGGTTTATCGAACTCAGGGAGGTAGAGGTCAGAGATATCCCTCTCAAGCAACCCTGCAATTAAGATACAAGAAGTCTCTTGTGTCCCCAACACACCTAATACACTTGTCAGATGTATATGTGCACTAGTTCGGCGAAGAGATAGTGAAATACAAGTAATATGGATGATTATGAGTAGTAATTGCAATCTGAAATAAAAATGTCAGCAAGCAAACATGTAGCGAGAACTTGTTGGAAACGGTGTTTCAATACTTAGAAACAAGGCCTAGGGATCATACTTTCACTAGTGGACACTCTCAACAATGATCACATGATAAATAAATAACTTCTCCTCACTTGTGCTACTCTCAAACACTCTCTTGTTGGATAACAAACACCATTCATTGTGTAGGGCTACAAGAGCACCCTCAAGCCGGAGTAAACAAGCTCCACAACATCCGGAGTTCATATTAAAGTAACCTCTAGAGTGCATAATAGAACGTTGCAATTTAGACCGAGTACTAACTGTTGGAGTTATGCCCAAGAGGCAATAATAAAATGGTTATTATAATATATCTTTGTTTTTATGATAATGTTTGCATACCATGCTATAATTGTATTAACCGAAACATTGATACATGTGCGTTATGTAAACAACAAGGAGTCCCTAGTAAGCCTCTTGTATAACTAGCTTGTTGATTAATGGATGATCATGGTTTCGTGATCATGAACATTGGATGTTATTAATAACAAGGTTATGTCATTAGGTGAACGATATAATGGACACACACCCAAATAAGCATAGCATAAGATCAAGTCATTAAGTTCAATTTGCTATAAGCTTTCGATACATAGTTGCCTAAGTCCTTCGACCATGAGATCATGTAAATCACTTACACCGGAAGGGTACTTTGATTACATCAAACTTCATTGCGTAAATGGGTGGTTATAAAGATGGGATTAAGTATTCGGAAAGTGTGAGTTGAGGCATATGGATCAATAGTGGGATTTGTCCATCCTGATGACGAATAGATATACTCTGGACCCTCTCGGTGGAATGTCGTCTGATTAGCTTGCAAGCATATGATTGGATCATAAGAGATGACATACCGCGGTATGAGTAAAGAGTACTTGTCGGTAACGAGGTTGAACAAGGTATGGAGATACCGATGATCAAGCCTCGGACAAGTAGAATATCGTGTGACAAAGGAAATCGGCATCGTATGTAAATGGTTCAGTCGATCACTAAAGTCATCGTTGAATATGTGGGAGCCATTATGGATCTCCAGATCCCGCTATTGGTTATTGCTCGGAGAGGAGTCTCGACCATGTACGCATAGTTCGCGAACCGTAGGGTGACGCGCTTAAGGTTCAATGTCGCATAAGTAGATTCGGAATATGAGTTGGAGTCCGAAGTTTTGTTCGGAGTCTCGGATGGGATCCAGGACATCACGAGGAGGTCCGGAATTGTCCAGAGAATAAGATTCATATATGGGAAGTCAATTTCCGGGGTTCGGGGAAAAGTCCGGTGTTTTGACCGGAGCTTCTAGAAGGTTCTAGAGGGCCACCGAGTGGGCCCACCACCCGAGGAGAGGCCACATAGGCGCCACATGGCATAGTGGGTCCTACCCACCATGACATGTGGGCCCGAGCCGGCCCCCTTAGAGATAAGATCTATCTCTAGTTTAAATGGTTTAAAATTAGAGATAAGATCTATCTCCCTAAAATAAAGCGTTTAAATTAGGAGATAAGGGGGAAGACTTGGGGGAGGAGTTTGCCCCTCCCCATGGCTGGCCAAAGGGATGGGTGGGCCCTAGGGGCCGACCCCCCACCTATATAAAGAGGGGAGGGGGTGGCCGGCCAAGGCACCCCATCCATAACCCTAGCCGCCCCCTCTCTCTTCCACCTCCATACGGCTGTGCGGGCTTAGGCGAAGCCTCGCAGCAATTCTTCTCCACCACCACCACCACGCCGTCGTGCTGCTGGGATTACGTGGAGATCTACTACACCTCCGCTGCCCGTCTGGAACGGGGAGAGGAAGGGGCTTCATCGACACCGAACGCGCGGCCGAGTACGGAAGTCTTTGCCGGATTGCAGCACTGGGGATGATCATCTACACCAACAACGAGATCTAATCTCGTAGGCTTTGGAAATCTTTGAGGGTTAGTCTCATATCAATCTCGTTGCTCCGATCTTGTAGATTAGATCTTGGGTGTTCCATAGATTAGATCTTGGATTTATTCGTCTTGCGGTAGGAAATTTTTTGTTTTCTATGCTACGAACCCCATCAGTGGTATCAGAGCCATGTCTATGCATAGATTTGTTGTACGAGTAGAACACAATGGTTTTGTGGGCGGTGATGCTTTTGTTGCTTTAGTTTGTGTACTTTGCATCTTGCGGGATGGTGGGATGAAGCGGCCCGGGCTAACTTTACATGACCGCGTCTCATGAGACTTGCTCCACGCTTGACATGCAACTTGTATTACATAAGTGGCTTTGCGGGTGTCGGTCTCTCCCACCATAGTGAAGATCCAATTTACTCTTTCTATTGACAACACTAGTATCACTGTTGTGGTTCATGTTCGTAGGTAGATTGGATCTTACTCGAAAACCCTAAACCACGTAAAATATGCAAACCAAATTAGAGGCGTCTAACTTGTTTTTGCAGGGTTTGGTGATGTGATATGGCCATGATGTGATGATGATTATATTTGATGTATGAGATGTTCATTATTGTATTATGGCAACCGGCGAGAAGCCTAATGGTTGTCTTTAAATTTGTTAAGATCTGCGTGTCTATTCATCATGTAATAGCTTTATTTCAAGTAGTTGTTATAGTAGCTATAAGTGATGGACAACCATGAAGCGGCGCCATGGACCTTGGTGCAATGCTGGTGATGATGGAGATCATGTTCGTGTGCTTTGGAGATGGAGATCAAAAGCACAAGGAGAAAGGCCATATCATATCACATATTATGAATTGCATGTGATGTTAATCCTTTATGCATCTTATCTTGTGTCGTCGTGGTGAACAGACAGATGCCATAGGATGGCTTAAGTTGGGGCCGAATGGACGCTAGAGGATTCGGGGGAGGGTTTGTGATTAGATGGGATGAACTTCGGATGGTTTCCTTAAGAACTTAGCCAAGGCTAGAGGTTGAAGAAGAAAGACACAAGGAAGAACTCGCTCTAGATCACTTTCTTCATTGATTTCCACAGGTTACAGGTTTGTGTTTACAGGATCTCTCTCTCTATGTTCTGCGCCCGTGAGTGAGGCTGCCCCCTCTCCTTATATAGGGGAGAGGGTGGCTTACGAGGGAAGAAACCCTAATAGCATCTTTGACTAGACAAACTACTTTACAAAGATACTTTATAAAGCTACTTTAATCATAGATGATGCCGGGGTCTTCTTTAAACGAGGGAGGCTAACGTCTTCAGGCTTCTTTCATCGTCATCCTCCTCTTTATCGTCACGCCTCTGTATAAAGCTTTTTTGCTTAGCTCATCTTTGTCCTCTAGCTACGGAGAGAATCTTTGACCGGACTGCCGACATGCTCTTCTTTCAGGCATCCCGGTGTCTTCTCTACCCGGTTCCGGTATACCCCTCTTAGGGATACTCGGCATAGTTTACTTAGCCAAACTCTTATCTTACGCTCCGGTATGAACATTAAACCGGTATCCGATGGCCTAAACCATCCGGTTTGGCATGCCTTTGGCATACAGGGGTCATCCCCCAACATTAGTCCCGAAGGCTGGTATAGTCACGGCGGATTCTATCCAACGAGACCATGCCGGGTTCTCACGTCTTTGGATACCGGTTTAGCTTATCCGGCGCTGGCTTGATCCGGCATCTTTGCGGGAACTCATTCTCTCTCCTTGCAAAGGCATTTTCCGGTAGCTTATTCTCCGGCATCTTAGTCATTAAATGCCTCCTCGGCAAAGTCGAGAATATATCGGGCCCCGCGCTGTCGGGGACATGCGCACTCGTGGCCGACAGCGTCAGTGTCAGGGGTCACTTCCCTTCGGCTTCCGCGCGCGTATTAATTGCTTCACAGCGGATCCCAACCACCTCTCTGGATCCGTGTGTTCCTCCCTGTGGCTTTTCGTTGTCGCACGTGTATCGTCGCGCCACGCGGCGGCCCGTGGAGCGAACCGTCGCGGCCCACGGACCGAACCGCTGCGGTTCAGCGGTTTTCGGCCCACCTCTCTCTCTTCCTTTATAAGGGAAAACCGCTCCCCCTTCTTCCTCTTCTCGCATTCCCCAGTTCCTCGCGCACAAGTGCTCCTTGCTCTTGCGTCTCCGCCACTCCGTTCGCTGCTCGAGCTCCGCCGCCCAGCGAATCTTCGCTACTGCTTCGCCGGACGCCGCCAGACTTCATCGCACGAAGAATCTCTGTGGTGCTCCTTTCGCGGGCTGCGGCATTGGCGTTTCCTCAAGCTCCTTTCCACCTCGCCGTCGACGGACTTCCCCGCCAACGGCAAGCTCGCCAATCCATCGGCGAACCTCTTCCCCTGCGACTCCGCCGCCTCAAGTTAAGCCTAATCTGGGTTTACCCCTCTTTTGCTTGTTCTTCAGATCTCAACTTGGTAGTGTAGTTACTTCTTCTTTTTCTTTGCTTTTTCTCTCTTTCGTAGATCTTCGCGCGGGGGTAGATCGTGGGATTCTTGTTTCTCTACACCAAATTTCATGGCTAGTGAGGAATCTTCCTCCACCTCTTCTTCTGCTTCTTCTTCCGCTAGCCGGCGTAGCAGATCCTCCGACGGATTAACCGCTGATCTTGCCCAGATGGACACTGGTTCCGGTAGCAACCAAGATTCCGGTAGCTCTAGCGAAGCTTCCGGCGCAGATTCCTCCAGTATCACGCGCGGGGCCTGGATGGGCTCCAACGTTAGCCAGTATGAGATCGACTGGCTTTACAGGTCCCGGAGGATTCCGGAAGGAGTAACCTGCCGGCTCCCTGGCGATGAGATTGAGCCGGTGGTTCGACCCGGCGAACGCGTTGTCTTTTTCGCTCACTTCGAGCGTGGCTTCGGCCTTCCTGTCTCCGATTTCTTCCGGAGATTCCTCGATTTTTATGAACTCCAGCCTCACCATCTTCCCGGCAACGCCATTTTCTACCTCTCCTGCTATGCCACCTTCATGGAGGCTTATATCGGCATTCGTCCCACTCGCGAGACGTTTGACCGTTTCTTCGCTCTTCGGATCAACTCCTTTCAGGGCAAGGAAATTCCTAAACCCAAACCCCCCGTACAATGCGGGTCTTGCATCATCGGCTCCCGCCAGGGGAGCCCTTTTTTCAAGTTTTCCGGTCTCGAGTCATGCCGGCTATGGCAAGGGACCTTCTTCTACGTGAAGAACAACGGCGCCGCGGACCTCATCGATCTGCCGCCTTTCAATCCGGCGCCGCCCACGAGGGCCAACTGGAGCTACAATCCGAAGGAGTCTCACATAGAGACCAACCGGATTATACGCTTCATGAAACAGCTGATGACGGACACCAACATCTGCTCAGACGATATTATCCGCGCCTTTATCTCGCGCTGGGTGCTTCCTCTCAAGCGCCGCATGCATAAGATGAGCGAGATGTACGGTCCCGGTGATCCTACAAAGATTACCGGAATCCCTCTCAGCAAGAAGGACGTCGTCCTCAAAGCTAGGCAGATCTGCCAGACTGCCATGCCGGAAGTCCAGATGCAAGTGGACAAGTCCACGGAGTGTCCGCGCATGCCTGCTCCGTCCGCATGCGTCCTAAGCGGGATTAGCGAGGTTCCTGCGTCCGGCGTGCACGCGAGGCTAAGCGGGAATAGCAGATTCCTGCGTTCGCGCGATTGATTTTCTAGTTGTTTGCAACATTAACTAGCGAAGGCGAGCCCCAACACTGAAACCCGCTATTTCGAGCCCCCAAATGTTCCCGATCGCTCTAGCTAGCTAGCTACCGGAAGGACTCCCGCGCTCAAGCCGAGGGGCCGGCGGCCTCGCGCCGCCGATCTCGTGCGCCTCTCGCCACCGGCCGCTCGCCCGTGCCTCTCGCCGAAGCTCCTGCGCGCTGAGCTCCTCCGTAGGGTGAGCTCGCCCTGTTCCGGCCGAAGGAGGTCTCGATCAAGGCGATGGAGGCTAGCACCAGCCATGGGGTTTGCCGGAGAGGGAACGCGAAGACGACGAGCGGCGGCGCCGGCGGCGCGAGGTGGGATGAACGCGTGGGGAGCGGGGATAGACGGACGAACGTGTTTCGTAGGTGCGGGCCAGCGGGCCAAGAGGGCTCCGTGGAAATTGTCTACAAGGCCCGCATATGCAAAGCGGGTGGTCCACGACGCCACAAATCTATTTTTAGCGGTGCGGCTAAGCGGGCCTGTGGAAACCTGCATCCACTTGCATCCTGAGCCGGAAGACCGGGAATGGGGCCTTCGGCCTCTTAGTTCCACTAACCCCCGACCCAAGAAGTAAGAAATTACGAAACTCGGGTCGGTTTACCGGTAACTTATATATTGTGACTAATCCTTTTTTCTTTTGTTTTCGAGGCCAAGGACCGCTTTCCCGGAATTGAATCGGCCGGCGAGGCCTCTGCCCGGAAGCGAGGTCTAGACAAATTTGACCCGGACCCCGTCATCCGTTGGCAGGACCTGAAGATGGGTCGGACTTCAGCCTCGCGCCTCCGCAAGTCTCCGCCGGAGCCGGCCGGTTCGTCTGACGACCTGACCTTGCTTGAGGTAGTTTTTCTTTTTGATCTCTTATATTTTTCACGTTATTGTTCTTTCTGTAGACGTTCCCTCAGCTAGCCCCGAACCACAGGTCCACGAGCACGTTGCTCCCCTGGGGGCCGAGGCCGGCAACGAGTTTGTGGAGAAACTCATGGCCCAAGGCCAGAAGAACAAGGCTCCGGCTGCTGACGCCGGCCCTAGCCAAGCTCCTCCTGCCAAACGCCCTCGGACTGAGGTCCTCGGGGGAAAACAAGTAGGCACGAAGCGTTACAAGCATAAGCAGATGCCGGTTTCTTCCGGGTAAGTTTTTTACTTCTCTTTTTGTTTGTTTTGTTCTTACCAAGTTCCTTTCCGGTTGCTTTTTTCCAACCCTTCCCTTTTTCCTTCTTTCAGCCCTGCGCTCAAGCTTGGCTCCAAGCCGGAGGGCTCTGCCGGCTCCGCGAGGACCTTAACTCCTCCTCCTCACTCAAGCCCGACACCATCTGGTGCCGGCAACACCTCTGCCTCCCCTCCGGGAGGCACTACAAGGTCGGGGCGCGCGGCCCCTACATCTCTCGATCACCGCGCGGAGGAGGATCTCACCTCCCCTCCCGAAACCCAAGACATCGGCGCCCGGCAACACCGGCGCCGGCGAGCGCGGCCTGCCGGGCAGGCGGAACCTCTGGTTCCTCCTGGCCCGAAGAAGAAGAAGAAGAAGCAGCCAAGCTCTTCCCCCAGCAAGACCGCGCCGGATACTCCATCGCCGGCCTCTTCTACACTGCACCCGGAAGCTCTTATCCTTGAGCCTACGGGGACTACTCCAACACCGCCGCCAAGCCAAGGACCTCCCGCGGCTACGCCCAAGCCGCCGCCGCCGGCCCCCAAGATCACCCAGTTCCTCAAGCCGGGGGCGTCCCGCGGAAAGGCCGTGGATGGCAGCGCATCAAGCGGCTCGCAGTCTCTAGTGCTGCATGTCGGGCCTGCGGCTGCTTGCGGTCCACTGGAAACCTTCGGCCTCCTGGGCCGGATTGTTGAGCTGAGGCGCGAGGGCAAGGATCTGGGGCATCTTCTCCCCTATGCCCAAAAATGGAACGATGCGGACATCTCTGCATCCACCCGCGGCTTGGGGAAGGACCGCCTTCCAGCGCCAGATCCTGCTGGTGTAGTGACCTCACCCGGTAGGGTGCCGATCCCTGTGCAATAGTGCTAGTCCCGGATCGAACTGCTAGCACACACAGATTAAGATGCAATATCAAATAGCAAAGGTCAATATTACATCGCATGATCTAGATAATAACATAGTTCACTTACAACTTGCATAGCTATGAGCTAGCACTTATATCAGAGTTCACAACGGTAAAGTATAAACTTAAGCATGGAGCCATCTTATCTTCATGATGCCACAGAGCGGACATGTTGAGCGATAGACTCGTGATCCTAATCCACCATGTCCACTCGTCAATCGAAGTAGTGACATGCAACATGTAAAGGTTACAGCCACAAGCATTTGGTCAATACATTTTGGAATTGTATTGGCAAGTTGCCACTTTGGTGGAGACAAATGGAAACCTAATACTCTACATGCTTATTTGGCTAAGTGGAGTGTGAGGCTCATTTGCGGAAAGCCAATTTTTCCCTATCTTTTGCAAATAGTTTTTCATCATCTCATTATATTTTGTCACACAAAACCCATTGTTCACCCACCAAGTTTTAAATTAAGAAATTGGGATGAGGAGATTCTCGATCGGTTTCAAAGTCTTGATGCTCAGAATTGTCCGTAACCGGGGACACGGCTAAGTACTTAGTTTTGACACTCTCGAGAGGTTTGTGTACTTTACCCACAAGACTCGGCTATTCCATCATCCATACTACTTAGGTGTGGCATGGAAGAGAGAAAGACGAGACAAGACTTTTCAGAAGCAATCCCTCAGACCAGCACGGACGCGCTCCATCCTACAACACTACCACCCTCCGTTCGCTCTGGCTGAGTTCTCGCAACTTAGTTGGTCAAGGCAGAGCCCATATTGCCATGTGGCTGCACTGGAAGCTTCTCAACATTGAATGTCTCCAATCTCTTTGTTCCTAGGCGGCAATCCCCACCTATGTCTGCACTCCGCTGACTGATCTTACCAATCCGCCCAGGTGGTTCATTAACTTAGTTGTTTTTCACCACACCAAAAACATAATTTTTCCATACTTGGACACACAAGTATCGTGAGATCCCTCCCACGTAATCTATTCAGGCACGACTAAGCATTCTACACTTACGTTGTTTCTTCTAACGTGATAAACAAGGGTACCCTAAATAGGACAAAGAAAAGCATAGAACCTACTCATGCATACTACTGAAATAAAATAAGTACTACATGCATAGTAAAACATTGGGACATTTATGAATTGGTGTGTCACTTGCCTTTTCAGTATAGTTGAAGAATTCTTCACTTTTCTCAACAAAAACTCGTAGCTCTCCGTTGAAGCTATAAGATAAAAGTAACACAACATAAACATACACTCCAAAGCAACATAATCAAGCAAAACAAGCAATTTGAAAGATTTGTAATTCTTTTCAATTTACTCTTTGTATTCTTATGGATCATTAGGCAATAAGTATTAAAGCTTGAGGTTGGCTTGCAGTATATGGTGTTGAGGTGTTGGATGGAAAGGTCATCAAGCCAGATTCTTATAATGAAATGGGTCAATTAAATATATTGGAAAGAATTGATAGGCTACAAAGGCATGGATAATTGGGATATGTATGATCTTGGAACAACGTGAAATGTCTAAATGATATTGGTGGATTGATTTGATCATAGGATTTACTTTTAAAAAAGGAATCATGTCGAAAAGAATTATGGAATTAAAGTTGTAATGAAAATTCTCAAATCCTCATATTTGAATTTGAATAACTGAAAATAGGTTCAAATATTTTGGGGATGTTCTGCTCCTAGATAGAGGGTTTCATTATCTTCTATTTGGAAAAGGAATCGATTAAAAAGGACCTAAGGGTTTCAAGTTATGACAAGTATTTTATATCTTTCGTTTAAAAATTCGAGCATTATATAATTGTCAAAACCTGAAACTAAAGATGGGATTCTCTTCTACAGATTCTAGGATTCCATTGGTATCAAAATTACCGAATTTGACTATGTAGAACTCAGGGTATGACTTGTGCAAGTTCGCGACATTACTTTGTAATTGACGGAAAACAGAATTATTAAATAGCCAGGACACATGACGCTTTTCTGAAAGCTCTGATATTCAGCTGAACTCAAGGCATGCATTCTTTCTCGTGGGGTTCTGAATACATAGATCAGAGGTAGAGAGATTACATTATTTGACTAAATTCAGTTAGAGATACTGATACTGAGGTGCATGCACAACAATGTGCGCTAGTCTAAACTAGTCTATCATTAACTAATTTACATGAATTGATCTTCAGAGAATTGGTGTAACGAAAGACCTGATCATCAGACTGCATGGCTAACATTTTCTATTGAAAGGTTACCATCTGATTGTGATCTGGATCCATCGCTAAACATGGGATTGAAACAAAAAGGCAAGGCCAGAACTATACCAGCGATCGGGCAGGTAGTCGATGTTCATGTCCGGCACGACGGCGCTTGAACGGGAATCATTGGAGGAGCTTCGGACTGCGGATTGAACAGAAGAAGAAAAACAATTACCATCAGAGGGCATAGCGACGATAGAAAGAAAAGGAGCAATTTAACGAGGCCCTGTTCCTCATGAACATGCCGACGATCGCGGAACTTTGATGATGCAGTTCGCTCGGAGGATGTGCAGCACTTGGGCGCTGTTTGATGGAGAAACTAACTGAAACGAGTGGGATCGGAAATTGGGAACTGCTTATAGAGAGGGGATCCACTCGACGGGACGCCGAATTAGACTTGACAGCCGTTTTGCTCCAGCATTCATTCGATTTAAAGAACACTAAAGTGGGGTCTTAATGCCATGAATTGAACCGTGGTAGAATGAGGAGTAACTTTCGTGTTTTAAGGTGAGACGTTTAGATGTCTAGAATTGCTGGAATCACAAGAGAGAGGTAGCTGTAAGACGCGTTCATTTTCTGAACGTGAGTGCAGAGGAGGGAGACGAGCGAGGGGAGATGTTCGGCTGGTCAGATTGGACTACTTGGGTCAGGTTCGGTGCGGCCCAATTAGGTTGTTTTTCTTTTCTTTTTATTATTTTCTGTTTTATTTTGTAACAGATTCAAAACTCATTTTGATTCAAAACATTTAGATTTTTTTTGAATGAAGTACCAATGCAGAGCTCATCCAAGATTGAACACGTAGCACTGTTTTTACTTAAACATAAATTTCAAAAATTAAAATATTGCATGTAGGCATATATGGCCATTCTATGCACAAATTTTAAAATATGGGTTTGTTTTCAAATAAAATCCAAGGTTTATGAAATCTCTGCTTTTAGAAAAGTGTTTTAAACTAATACACAAAAGTTTAAATTCCCTGTGGAATTTCAATCAAGACAAACAAACAAGCATATATTTTATTTTTATTTCACATTCTAAAATTTGGAAAATTTTGGGATGTGACAGACTACCACCCTTAAAAAGAATCTCGTCCTCGAGATTCGAGAAAGGCTAGAATGAAAGATGGGTTTAGGATATGTTGGGGTGGGCTACCACCCTTGAAAGAAACTTTGGTAGCTAGACTAGGTCTTGGGTTCATGCGGGGTTCATCCTAGGTATGATTTGGCATTGGTTCATCTCCTGAAATATCTATGGCTTCGGACCTTCAATATGGGTTGTTTATTCACATATAGTGAACAACATATCTCTTCAAGGTGACTGGAGTTGTTTTTCTTAGGGTTGGGCTTCCTATGGGCAGGTTGTTGAACTATTTTTGACACTGAAGGGCCAGTCTTTGGGTCAAATGGAAAACCAACATGAGAGTACTTCAGGGCATCCTTCATCTTCTTACTTGAAGGTCCTCCACTATTTTTCATCTAGTGGTTGAGTCTTCAAACTCATCGTAGTCCTACTTTTGGCAACACTTGCCTACTATAAGGGTATAATATCTATTCACCCTATGGTTTAGGCTTATCAGTGACATCTCCCTTGTAGGTAAGTCTCTCTAGATTTACCATTCCTCATAACAAGACAGAACAATATGAGTAGTCGTCATGGGGCCAATCCATGTCGCACCCAATCATTTCCTTGTATTTAGTTTGGTATATCTCATATTCTAACTCTCGGTCAACCTCACAAGTTTGACAAAACTTTCATGAAAAATTAAATCAATGGTTCAATTCCCATTATTTGTTCTGTTTGGAAAATATTTCTATCGATCCTTAACTAGGGTTTTGTGTATTCTCACACTCTAAGATTCTTCATCTTGATAAGGAGCATCAAGTTTGGCTTTGCTAAGGTTGTCTTCATGATGATTCATCGAGAAAACACTTTCTGGGTTGGGTATAGATGAGAATAGATGGAAAAGATCTAAAGAGGATTCCTACCCTCAAAATAACAAATCGAGGCAATTCATCTTACAAACAAGATCTAACAAGCATCAAGCAACATGGTTCAAACACAAACAAACTAGTATGATCATACCACAATTTGATATGATCAATACCTATTACACTATCGTTAATCTGGTATAAGAGAACTAGTGGTGGTCTAGTCTATGTCTATATGTGGTGTTTCAATTTTCTATTTTACACCTTCGGTGTGTCTTTGTGTGTTGTGCAGTCCACATCAGAGTCTTTCTTCAAGTTTTTCATTGGCCTTCATTGTAGTGCATCATGCGGATTCGAAGAGCAACATATGAAGCATGAGTCTCAAACTTCAACACAGGGTCATCATTTGTCCTTCCTTGATGGTTTTCAAGATGTAGGCCATCTAAGGTAAGAGGGATTTTTTTTGAAAGCGAAGTAGATGAGTATACAAGAAGTTCAAAATGCAAACTTTTTTTTTTCATATAAACTAGATTAGGTAGATTTTCATCCAATGGTCATCCTATTTCTAATCCAAACCTAGGGTCACGAACCTACGGTCAACACAATGCTCTGATACCATCTGTAGTGACCTCACCTTTTAAGGTGCCGATCTCTGTGCATATTTGTGCTAGTCCCTGGATCAATCGCTAGCACACACAGTACAAGATGTAATACCAAGATACAAAGGTCTTTATTACATCGTATAATCTAGTAATTACATAATGACTTACAAAAGGCGTAGCACAAGGCTAGCATAACATCAGAGTTTACAACGAACAACATAGACAACATGGAGCCCTTCATCTTCATGTGCCACAGGCGAGCATGTTGAGGATAGACTCGTAACCCCAATCATCGTGTCTCACTCGTCTATCAAAATATCTGCAACAGGTAAAGTTACAGCCAAAAACATTTGGTCAATACTTTGAATGCATTGGCAAGATGACACTTTGGTGGACACAAATGGCGCCTAATACCTACATGCATATTTGGCTGGTGGAGTTGACGCTCATTTGCAGAAAGCCAATTTTCCCCTATCTTTTGCAAATAGTTTTTCATCATCTCATTATGTTTTGTCACACAAAACCCTTTGTTCACCCACCAAATTTTAAATTAGGAAATTGGGATGAGGAGATTCTCGATCAGTTTTAAAGTCTTGATGCTCAGAATTGTCCGTAACCGGGGACACGGCTAAGTACTTAGTTGACACTCTCGAGAGGTTTGTGCACTTTCCCCACAAGACTCGGCTATTCCTTCATCCATACTACTTAGGTGTGGCATGGAGGAGAGAAAGACGAGACAAGACTTTTCAGAAGCAATCCCTCAGACCAGCACGGACGCGCTCCATCCTACAACACTACCACCCTCTGTTCGCCTGGCTGAGTTCTCGCAACTTAGTTGGTCAAGGCAGAGCCCATATTGCCATGTGGCTGCACTGGAAGCTTCTCAACATTGAATGTCTCCAATCTCTTTGTTCCTAGGCGGCAATCCCCACCTATGTCTGCACTCCGCTGACTGATCTTACCAATCCGCCCAGGTGGTTCATTAACTTAGTTGTTTTTCACCACACCAAAAACATAATTTTTCCAACACACACAAGTATCGTGAGATCCCTCCCACGTATCTATTCAGCACGACTAAGCATTCTACACTTACGTTGTTTCTTCTAACAGGAAAAACAGGGGTACCCTAAATAGGACAAAGAAAAGCATAGAACCTACTCATGCATACTACTGAAATAAAATAAGTACTACATGCATAGTAAAACATTGGGACATTTATGAATTGGTGTGTCACTTGCCTTTTCAGTATAGTTGAAGAATTCTTCACTTTTCTCAACAAAAACTCGTAGCTCTCCGTTGAAGCTATAAGATAAAAGTAACACAACATAAACATACACTCCAAAGCAACATAATCAAGCAAAACAAGCAATTTGAAAGATTTGTAATTCTTTTCAATTTACTCTTTGTATTCTTATGGATCATTAGGCAATAAGTATTAAAGCTTGAGGTTGGTTTGCAGTATATGGTGTTGAGGTGTTGGATGGAAAGGTCATCAAGCCAGATTCTTATAATGAAATGGGTCAATTAAATATATTGGAAAGAATTGATAGGCTACAAAGGCATGGATAATTGGGATATGTATGATCTTGGAACAACGTGAAATGTCTAAATGATATTGGTGGATTGATTTGATCATAGGATTTACTTTTAAAAAAGGAATCATGTCGAAAAGAATTATGGAATTAAAGTTGTAATGAAAATTCTCAAATCCTCATATTTGAATTTGAATAACTGAAAATAGGTTCAAATATTTTGGGGATGTTCTGCTCCTAGATAGAGGGTTTCATTATCTTCTATTTGGAAAAGGAATCGATTAAAAAGGACCTAAGGATTTCAAGTTATGACAAGTATTTTATATCTTTCGTTTAAAAATTCGAGCATTATATAATTGTCAAAACCTGAAACTAAAGATGGGATTCTCTTCTACAGATTCTAGGATTCCATTGGTATCAAAATTACCGAATTTGACTATGTAGAACTCAGGGTATGACTTGTGCAAGTTCGCGACATTACTTTGTAATTGACGGAAAACAGAATTATTAAATAGCCAGGACACATGACGCTTTTCTGAAAGCTCTGATATTCAGCTGAACTCAAGGCATGCATTCTTTCTCGTGGGGTTCTGAATACATAGATCAGAGGTAGAGAGATTACATTATTTGACTAAATTCAGTTAGAGATACTGATACTGAGGTGCATGCACAACAATGTGCGCTAGTCTAAACTAGTCTATCATTAACTAATTTACATGAATTGATCTTCAGAGAATTGGTGTAACGAAAGACCTGATCATCAGACTGCATGGCTAACATTTTCTATTGAAAGGTTACCATCTGATTGTGATCTGGATCCATCGCTAAACATGGGATTGAAACAAAAAGGCAAGGCCAGAACTATACCAGCGATCGGGCAGGTAGTCGATGTTCATGTCCGGCACGACGGCGCTTGAACGGGAATCATTGGAGGAGCTTCGGACTGCGGATTGAACAGAAGAAGAAAAACAATTACCATCAGAGGGCATAGCGACGATAGAAAGAAAAGGAGCAATTTAACGAGGCCCTGTTCCTCATGAACATGCCGACGATGCGGAACTTTGATGATGCAGTTCGCTCGGAGGATGTGCAGCACTTGGGCGCTGTTTGATGGAGAAACTAACTGAAACGAGTGGGATCGGAAATTGGGAACTGCTTATAGAGAGGGGATCCACTCGACGGGACGCCGAATTAGACTTGACAGCCGTTTTGCTCCAGCATTCATTCGATTTAAAGAACACTAAAGTGGGGTCTTAATGCCATGAATTGAACCGTGGTAGAATGAGGAGTAACTTTCGTGTTTTAAGGTGAGACGTTTAGATGTCTAGAATTGCTGGAATCACAAGAGAAAGGTAGCTGTAAGACGCGTTCATTTTCTGAACGTGAGTGCAGAGGAGGGAGACGAGCGAGGGGAGATGTTCGGCTGGTCAGATTGGACTACTTGGGTCAGGTTCGGTGCGGCCCAATTAGGTTGTTTTTCTTTTCTTTTTATTATTTTCTGTTTTATTTTGTAACAGATTCAAAACTCATTTTGATTCAAAACATTTAGATTTTTTTTGAATGAAGTACCAATGCAGAG
Organism: Lolium rigidum; assembly: GCF_022539505.1. Lineage (NCBI taxonomy): Eukaryota > Viridiplantae > Streptophyta > Magnoliopsida > Poales > Poaceae > Lolium > Lolium rigidum. The sequence goes on along the minus strand of NC_061513.1, from coordinate 266,646,019 downwards.
CTCATCCAAGATTGAACACGTAGCACTGTTTTTACTTAAACATAAATTTCAAAAATTAAAATATTGCATGTAGGCATATATGGCCATTCTATGCACAAATTTTAAAATATGGGTTTGTTTTCAAATAAAATCCAAGGTTTATGAAATCTCTGCTTTTAGAAAAGTGTTTTAAACTAATACACAAAAGTTTAAATTCCCTGTGGAATTTCAATCAAGACAAACAAACAAGCATATATTTTATTTTTATTTCACATTCTAAAATTTGGAAAATTTTGGGATGTGACACATGGTAACACAATTTTCAATATAATGATGATTTGATGTTGCACTCGACCTTGAACATAAGTACTAGTACGGTCTCACAAATTTGTATCATTATACTTTGCAAGTTTTAGTGGATGCGCCCATTTTCAGAGGTAGATCATGATCATGGTAAGTTGGTAACAAATTTTCAAGGTGATGATGATTTGATTTTGCACTCGGCCTTGAACAGAGGTACTAGTACGGTCTCACAATTTTTTATCATTATACTTGGACGGTGGCCAAATTCAAAATCTCATAGCGGCAAAACTTCCCGCCCACAAAATACAAAAATTTCACACGCTTCCAAATTCCCATTCTACCCCTGTGGAGATGGCAGCAAAGTCGGTTGGTGGGGGGGTCCGCCCGTCATTTTTGGATCACCACCTCCCTAGCCCGGAAACCCTCCCAAAAAAATTCATTTCCCTCAGACCACCCACCGGAACTCCCCAAGTCCCTCACTCCCACCTCCACGACCACCGCACCGGAACATCCCCGCCGGACTTCCCGGCCTACCCGAGGCCTCGCGATCCTCGTCATCCGGCTGCCTGCCGGAGCCGCTTCATCGACGCCGTCATCAACCGGACCGGATCATCCCCGCCGAACCTCGAAACCATATGCTCATCCAGCAGTCTACCGCAGTCGCTTCAGCTGCGGTATCGTCCACCCCGCCGGAGCCGCTTCGCCGGATCCGTCGTCCACCGCATCGGATCTTGCTCACCGACACCGCTGTGCATGAACCAGATCTGCTTCACCGGCGCGAGTGCATGATCTAAACTCTTCTACTCGTCGCTTTTCTATTGCTTGCCTGCAAGTTCTTGTTTAATCTTGGGGGAACTCTGTTTGTGCTAACGACGCGCCGTTACGTTTTTGCGAGATGAGATGAGTAACCATGAAGTGTAATGGCCGTCTCTCCAACCCCAAGTAGCACATGTAGCGTACTTCATCACCGGATCTATCAACCCCGGGAAGATCTCGCTGTGACTCCCACGAGTGCTTCTCCTAATGTAAGTCCCTTGTTTTAGCGCCATGTTCGGGTTCGGATTCTTGTTTGTCCGAAGCTCTTTTAGTTCATTCCTAGCTATGACCGTAACACGTTGCTATTTTCTACTTCATTGCTAACTTTAAGCGATTGAACATTTTGGTTTGCATTCCCTCCTCTGTAGATGTAGCCATCATAACTTCTATCTTGCTCAGTCGTTGTTACAAAAATTATAGGGATTATAGTAACATCCTGCTATTATTTAGTTCATGGCCAATTTTAAGTAATTGCACATGTTGGTTCGCATTCCCTGCTCTATAGCTTTTGGCATCGTAACTTCTATATTTGGTTTACATTCCCTGCTCCGTAGATCTAGCCATCATAACTTTATCTTGCTCGGTCGTTGTTACAAAAATTATGGCCTCGCTACTATGTTGTTTGTGCCAATTTTTTACTCCATGAACATGTTGGCTTGCATTCCCCGTACTACGGGTGATGCCATTGTTTTGTATCTAGTTCATTGTAAGCTAACAAAGTAAGGACTTAGTTTGGCATGCTATCACTCTGCTATCTAGCCTCGTAGTACAAATAAACTTGTCATACTACTAGATAATAATTTTGCGTGCCATCTTGTTCTTCAAAAGCTGCATTATTGACTTGTTTCTCTGACTTGGCATGACGCTCACATATGGAAAGCTGAACATATTGGTTTGCATTCCCTCTTATACAAGTTCACAAGTGATCCCACTATATTCTGTATCTGGTCCATCCTAAGCTCCAACATTAACTATCCTCTATGTGTTGCTCATTACAAGTTTATATCCCGAAACATCTTGATTTGCATCCCCTTCACTATAAGTTCAGGAGTATTATTTAGTTCACGGCCAAAATGAAGTAATTGCACTTGGCACATGTTGGTTCACATTCCCTCCTCTTTATCTTTTGCCATCGTAACTTCTATTTTTGGTTTACATTCCCTGCTCTGTAGCTGTAGCCATCATAACTTCATCTTGCTCAGTCGTTGTTACAAAATTTATAGCTCGCTACTATGTTGTTCATGCCAATTTTGTACTCCCTGAACATGTTGGTTTGCATGGGACTCGACGGTAGTAAGTCTCGTTGTTTCATTCTAACATGCTCGTTATATTGGCTGTTGGTATGCGGCATGCACTCTTTGTTTGCTTATTGTGCGCATTACAATGATCTTGTTATAACGACGAAATGATGAGTTCCAAATTCTTTGCCAAACAATATTGTAGTGTCTTTGCCTTTCCATTGTTGTTGTCTTAACTTGTAATGTCTTTGTTTCAGATATAGGTGTTGCATGGACAACTTAAAAGATTGCTTGGATCGCTTCATTGTATTGCTAGGTTTAATTACCATTCAATTTCTCTCGGGTTACGTAATATTTTTTCAATGCCTTGCAGTGATGTAATATTTAGTTAGTTTTTATAGTTCTTTCGCGCATTTTTTCTTTGGTGCTTGTGGTAAGTGAGGCTATCCGACGCAAATCAATGCTGCGTAAATATTCTCGATATCTAAATCACGAATTCCCATCCCTTAAACGGCCCAATTAAGCTAAATCACATATGTGCCTGCCCGCAAAATCCCAAAGCGCATATTATGCCGGCATATAAACAGCAACGAAACGGGCTGGCCCACTTACTTATTGGGCCAGCCCATTTGATTTACGGTGGACCCCACACTATAATTGGGCTGGCCCACTTGCTGTAAGGTGGACCCCACCCACAACTGGGCCGGCCCACTAATTAGTTGGACCGCCCATTTGCTTTTGTGGTGGACCCCACATACTAAATGGGCCGGCCCTTTAAAATGAAAGTGGGACCCACATGTGTTTTTGGACCGGCCCAATATCTTGTTGGGCCGGCCCACTTGCTGTATGGTGGACCCCACATACTCACTGGGCCGGCCCTTTAACAGGAAAGTGGGGCCCGCCTTTGCTTTTGGCCCGGCCCACTATCTTGTCGGGCCAGCCCACTTGCTATATGGTGGACCCCACTTATCAAATGGGCCGGCCCATTAACAGGAATGTGGGACCCACCTGTGTTTTTTTGGCCCGGCCCACTATCTTGGTGGGCCAGCCCACTTGCTATATGATGGACCCCACATACTAAATGGGTCGGCCCTTTAACAGGAAGGTGGGACCCACCTGTGTTTTTGGCCCGGCCCACTATCTTGTTGGGCCGACCCACTTGCTATATGGAGGACCCCACATACTAAATGGGCCGACCACCGTAGCTCGGAAAGTGGGACCCACCTGTGTTTTTGGCCGGCCCACTAGCTTGTTGGGCCGGCCCACTTGCTATACGGTGGACCCCACACACTATATGGGCCGGCCTTTTAACGGGAAAGTGGGACCCACACGTGTTTTTGGCCCGGCCCACTTGCTTCTTGGGCCGGCCCGATCTGTCGTAAGGTGGACCCCACATGTTAAATGGGCCGGCCCATTTAAGTTTTGACCAGATCAACCTTAGAGGTTAGGCCCGGCCCACGTAACTAATGGACCAGCCCGGCTATATAGTTGACCGGTCAAACTATGTCATCCGGCCCGGCCCGCTTAAGACGTGGCGGGCCTCGTGTGGGCCTACCATCTACCACGGGGTTTCGGTCGGTTAACGCCGTTAGCCGGCGATTAACGGCGTCCGCCACGTGTCGGCTTGCATGACGTCGGCGGTCAACGGGCTCCCGAAAACACTTCCGCAACGGTCCGATTTTCCTTGGCGAAAGGGCGCTCAAGCGCGACGGACCGAAAAAATCGTCGTTGGACTTTGCCTGACGCAGTTTCGACAACGGAACCCATATCGTCGGGTTAGGCCCATAGGCGACGAAAAATGCCCCTTAGTTGACGATTTTGGGACGTTGTCTATCAGAACTTTTCTTGTAGTGTAAATTGCTTGAGTGCTATCTTTAAACAATTCAAAAGTTATTACCTCTTATTTGTGTCAATGTTTTATAGCTCATGAGGAAGTATGTGGAGTTTATCTTTCAATCTTGTTGGGCAACTTTCACCAATGGACTAGTGGCTTCATCCGCTTATCCAATAATTTTGCAAAAAGAGCTGGCAATGGGGTTCCCAGCCCCGAATTAATTAACTTTCATAAATTTATAAATAGACACTCCTCCATGGTATGTGATTGTTGGTCGGCACCCGAGGATTCGGTTAGCCATGGCTTGAGAAAGCAAAGGTGGGGAGGAGTGTCATCTAAATAAAACTAAAATAAAAAGGCACTCCTTCATGGTATGAGATTGTTGGCAGGCACCCTACGATTCGGTTAGCCATGGTTTGTGAAAGCAAGGTTGGAAGGAGTGCCACTCAAAAATAAAACTTCATGGGAGCCGCTCTTTGAAAGTCTGTCTGACAAGGGGGTTAGAGTGCCCACTACAATTCGTTGACAACAACAAACACCGCTCTAAACTTTACTTTTTATGATCTCTTATGTTTTCAAAATAAAAGCTCTAGCACAAATATAGCAATCAATGCTTCCCTCTGCGAAGGGCCATTCTTTTACTTTATTGTTGAGTCAGTTTACCTACTTCTTTCTATCTTAGAAGCAAACGCTTGTGTAAGCTGTGTGCATTGATTCTTACATGTTTACCTATTGCACTTGTTATATTACTTTGTGTTGACAATTATCCATGAGATATACATGTTGAAGTTGAAATCAACCGCTGAAACTTATATCTTCCTTTGTGTTGTTTCAAAGCTTTTTACTAAGAATTTATTGCTTTATGAGTTAACCCTTATGCAAGTCTTATTGATGCTTGTCTTGAAAGTACTATTCATGAAAAGTCTTTGCTATATGATTCAGTTGTTTACTCATTGTCTTCATCATTGCTTCGAATCGCTGCATTCATCTCATATGCTTTACAATAATATTGATCAAGATTGTGTTGGTAGCATGTCACTTCAGAAATTATTTGTTGTTATCATTTACCTACTCGAGGGCGAGTAGGAACTAAGCTTGGGGATGCTTGATACGTCCCAAACGTATCTATAATTTCTTATGTTCCATGCTACTTTTATGATGATACTTACATGTTTTATACACACTTTACATCGTTTTGATGCGTTTTCTGGAACTAACCTATTGACGAGATGCCGAAGTGCTAGTTCCTGTTTTCTGCTGTTTTTTGGTTTCAGAAATCCTAGTAAGGAAATATTCTCGGAATCGGACGGAATCAATGCCCAACACCTTATTTTTCCCGGAAGGTTCCAGAGCATCGAAGAAGTACCGGAGAGGAGCCAGGGGGCCCACACGCCAGGGCGGCGCGACCAAGGGGTGGGGCGCGCCCCCCTAGTGTGTGGGCCCACCAGAGCCCCTCCGAGGCTCCCCTTCCGCCTACTTAAGGTCTCCGTCGCGAAAACCCTATCTGGATTGACGAAACCCGAGAAAACCTTCCAGAGCCGCCGCCATCGCGAAACTCCAATTCGGGGGACAGAAGTCTCTGTTCCGGCACCCTGCCGGGACGGGGAATTGCCCCCGGAGTCATCTCCACCGCCATCTTCACCGCCATCGCTGTCTCCATGATGAGGAGGGAGTAATTCACCCCTGGGGCTGAGGGCTCTACCGTAGCTATGTGGTTAATCTCTCTCTCTGTACCCCAATACAATGATCTCGTGAATTGCTTGCATGATTGAGATCCATATGATGAGCTTTGTATCGCTACTAGTTTATGTGCTACTCATGTGATGTTATTAAAGTAGTCTATTCCTCCCGCATGGTGTAATGGTGACAGTAGTGTGCATCGTGTGGTTCTTGTCGTAGATTATGATCATAATCTCTTGTAGGTTATGGAGTTAATTATCGCTATGATAGTATTGATGTGATCTATTCCCCCTTTCATAGTGTAATGGTGACAGTGTGTATGCTATGTTAGTACTCGGTTTATTTTGCAAAGATCTATTATGCTCTAAGGTTACTTAAATATGAATGCTGAATGTTGTGGCACTTGTTAACTCCGGCTTGAGGGAGCTCTTGTAGCTCTACACAATGAATGGTGTTTGTCATCCAACAAAAGAGTGTATGTAGCACAAATGAGAGAAGTTATTATTTATTATGCGATCAATGTTGAGAGTGTCCACTAGTGAAAGTATGATCCCTAGGCCTTGTTTCCAATACTGCAAACACCGTTTATTTACTGTTCTGTTGCATGTTTACTCGCTGCCATATTTTATTTAGATTACTATTACCACTCATATATATCCATACTACTTGTATTTCACTATCTCTTCGCCGAACTAGTGCACCTATACATCAGACAAGTGTATTAGGTGTGTTGGGGACACAAGAGACTTCTTGTATCGTGATTGCAGGGTTGCTTGAGAGGGATATCTTTGACCTCTTCCTCCCTGAGTTCGATAAACCTTGGGTGATCCACTTAAGGGAAAACTTGCTGTTGTTCTACAAACCTCTGCTTTTGGAGGCCCAACACTGTCTACAGGAAAAGAAACGTGAGTAGACATCACCTTCCTCTTGGGGTTCCCAACGGACGTGTGCTTTACCGTCACAAGCAACTGCATAGTTTTTCGGAACGAGGCCATATAGGGCACGTGAGTGGGCCCTGGGATGGGAAGCAAGGCTTCGGGCGAGCATTTCCAATCCGACCCACGGGCGACCTGATTTTCATTTTTGGGGGTGCCGGAACGTGTTTTTTTGTGAAGCAGCTACATGGTGCGCATTTTAGTATTGCGTGAAACCTCCGCACAGTGATAGGAGGCCGCCTATGCACCACCTATGACATACCATATGCGTGCGTTAGCTTTCTGGGAATCCCTGCGGCTTCTTGCGGTGTCTCGCCGAATCCGCTTGAAACTGGCCGGATTTGAACTAAGCATCCACTTTACGTCCCTCCAAAAATTCTAGAAAAAATGTTTTTAGATCTAGAGTGTGTCATTATATAAGCTAATTTTCGTTGGTTTCGCGCGTTCGCGAACAGGTGCACCCGCGCTCCCGTAATGGCCATACCGGATGTCCCGTGGGAGCCGTTTTGGCCAGATGGAAGACTGAACGAAGTCAAAAAATCCCGCGGAGTCACGTGACGTCATTTTATGTGGCCTCGTAGCTATCTCAAAAGAAAAAAATTGGGATACGACAATCATTTTGGAAAACCCTTCAGGAAAAGAGCTATCACGTCCGGAGTTCTATAGCGTTTAGGGGAGATGACGTGGGAAACAATGATGGCGTGTAACTCACACGTTCGTTGGGAACCCCAAGAGGAAGGTATGATGCACACAGTAGCAAGTTTTCCCTCAGAAAGAAACCAAGGTTTAATCGAACCAGGAGGAGCCAAGAAGCACGTTGAAGGTTGATGGTGGCGAAATGTGATGCGGCACAACAACGAGGATTCCGGCGCCAACGTGGAACCTGCACAACACAACCCAAGTACTTTGCCCCAACGAAACAGTGAGGTTGTCAATCTCACCGGCTTGCTGTAACAAAGGATTAACCGTATTGTGTGGAAGATGATTGTTTGCAAGAAAACAATAAAACAAGTATTGCAGTAGATTGTATGCGATGTAAAGAATAGGACCGGGGTCCACAGTTCACTAGAGGTGTCTCTCCCATAAGATAAAGCATGTTGGGTGAACAAATTACAGTCGGGCAATTGACAAATAGAGAAGGGCATAACAATGCATGTACATGATATGATAAATATAGTGAGATTTAATCCGGGCATTACGACAAAGTACATAGACCGCCATCCAACCGCATCTATGCCTAAAAGTCCACCGTCGGGTTATCATCCGAACCCCATTCGGTATTAAGTTGCAAAGCAACAGACAATTGCATTAAGTATGGTGCGTAATGTAATCGACAACTACATCCTTAGACATAGAATCAATGTTTTATCCCTAGTGGCAACAAGCACATCACAACCTTAGAACTTTTCGTCACTCGTCCCAGGTGTCAATGAAGGCATGAACCCACTATCGAGCATAAATACTCCCTCTTGGAGTTAAGAGTAAAAACTTGGCCGAGCCTCTACTAATAACGGAGAGCATGCAAGATCATAAACAACACATAAACAATAGATTGATAATCACCATAACATAGTATTCTCTATCCATCGAATCCCGACAAACACAACATATAGTATTACGGATAGATGATCTTGATCATGTTAGGCAGCTCACAAGATCCAACAATGAAGCACAATTAGGAGAAGACGACCATCTAGCTACTGCTATGGACCCATAGTCCAGGGGTGAACTACTCACTCATCACTCCGGAGGCGACCATGGCGGTGTAGAGTCCTCCGGGAGATGAATCCCCTCTCCGGCAGGGTGCCGGAGGCAATCTCCTGAATCCCCCGAGATGGGATTCGCGGCGGCGGCGTCTCTGGAAGGTTTTCCGTATCGTGGCTCTCGGTACTGTGGTTTTCGCGACGGAGGTTTTAAGTAAGCGAAAGGGTAGGTCAGGGGGGCTGACGAGGGGCCCACACCATAGGCGGCGCGGGCCCCCTGCGGCCGCGTGGCCCTATGGTGGCGGCGCCTCGTCGCCCCACTTCGTTATCTCTTCGGTCTTCTGGAAGCTCCGTGCAAAAAAAGGACCCTGGGCGGTGATTTCGTCCAATTCCGAGAATATTTCGTTACTAGGATTTCTGAAACCAAAAACAGCAGAAAACAACAATTGGCTCTTCGGCATCTTGTTAATAGGTTAGTTCCAGAAAATGCGTAAATACGACATATAATGTGCATAAAACATGTAGGTATCATCAATAAAGTAGCATGGAACATAAGAAATTATCGATACGTTGGAGACGTATCGGCATCCCCAAGCTTAGTTCTGCTCGTCCCGAGCAGGTAAAACGATAACAAAGATAATTTCTGAAGTGACATGCCATCATAATCTTGATCATACTATTTGTAAACATATGTAATGAATGCAGCGATCAAAAAAAAGGTAATGACATGAGTAAACAAGTGAATCATATGGCAAAGACTTTTCATGAATAGTACTTCAAGACAAGCATCAATAAGTCTTGCATAAGAGTTAACTCATAAAGCAATAAATCAAAGTAAAGGTATTGAAGCAACACAAAAGAAGATTAAGTTTCAGCGGTTGCTTTCAACTTATAACATGTATATCTCATGGATATTGTCAACATAAAGTAATATAACAAGTGCAATATGCAAGCATGTAGGAATCAATGCACAGTTCACACAAGTGTTTGCTTCTTAAGGTGGAAGGAGATAGGTAAACTGACTCAACAATAAAAATAAAAGAAAGGTCCTTCAAGAGGAAAGCATCGATTGTTGTATTTGTGCTAGAGCTTTTATTTTGAAAACATGAAACAATTTTGTCAACGGTAGTAATAAAGCATATGAGTTATGTAAATTATATCTTACAAGTTGCAAGCCTCATGCATAGTATACTAATAGTGTCCGCACCTCGTCCTACTTAGCTTGGACTACCGGATCTTTGCATGCCATGTTTCAACCAAGTGTCACAAAGGGTACCTCCATGCCGCTCGTACAAAGGTCTAAGGAGAATGCTCGCATTTTGGATTTCTCGCTTTTGATTATTCTCAACTTAGACATCCATACCGGGACAACATGGACAACAGATAATGGACTCCTCTTAAATGCATAAGCATGTAGCAATGATTATTATTATCATATGAGATTGAGGATATATGTCCAAAACTGAAACTTCAACCATGATTCATGGCTTTAGTTAGCGGCCCAATGTTCTTCTCTAACAATTTTGCATGCTCCAACCACTAAAATGATAGATCCTTCAGACAAGACGGACATGCATAGCAACTCACATGATATTCAACAATAGTTGATGGCGTTCCCCGAAGCATGGTTATCGCACAACAAGCAACTTAATAAAAGATAAAGTGCATAAGTACATATTCAATACTACGATAGTTTTTAAGGCTATTTTGTCCCATAAGCTATATATTGCAAAGGTGAATGATGGAATTTTAAAGGTAGCACTCAAGCAATTTACTTTGGAATGGCGGAGAAATACCATGTAGTAGGTAGGTATGGTGGACACAAATGGCATAGTAGTTGGCTCAAGGATTTTGGATGCATGAGAAGTATTCCCTCTCGATACAAGGTTTAGGCTAGCAAGGTTATTTGAAGCAAACTCAAGGATGAACAGGTGCAGCAAAACTCACATAAAAGACATATTGTAAACATTATAAGACTCTACACCGTCTTCCTTGTTGTTCAAAACTCAATACTAGATATTATCTAGACCTTAGAGAGACCAAATATGCAAATCAAATTTTAGCAAGTTCTATGTATTTCTTCATTAATGGGTGCAAAGCATATGATGCAAGAGCTTAAACATGAGCACAACAATTGCAAAGTATCACATTATCCAAGACATTTTAGAATTACTACATGTAGCATTTCCCAATTCCATCCATATAACAATTTAACGAAGAAGAAACTTCGCCTTGAACATTATGAGTAAAGCCTAAGGACATATGTGTCCATATGCAACAGCGGAGCGTGTCTCTCTCCCACAAAGTGAATGCTAGGATCCATTTTATTCAAACAAAAACAAAAACAAAAACAAACCAACGCTCCAAGTAAAGAACACAAGATGTGATTGAATAAAAATATATTTTCGTGGGAGGAACACGATGATGTTGTCGATGAAGAAGGGGATGCCTTGGGCATCCCCAAGATTAGACGCTTGAGTCTTCTTAAAATATGCAGGGGTGAACCACGGGGGCATCCCCAAGCTTAGAGCTTTCACTCCTCTTGATCATAGTATATCATTCTCCTCTCTTGACCCTTGAAAACTTCCTTCACACCAAACTTCAAGCAAACTCATTAGAGGGTTAGTGCACAATTAATAATTCACATGTTCAGAGGTGGCACAATCATTCTTTACACTTCTGGACATTGCATAAAGCTACTGGACATTAATGGATCAAAGAAATAAATCCAACATAGCAAAAGAGGCAATGCGAAATAAAAGGCGGAATCTGTCAAAAACAGAACAGTCCGTAAAGACGAATTTAAAGCTGGCACCAGACTTGCTCAAATGGAAAAACTCAAAACTAATAAAAGTTGCGTACATATCTGAGGAGCACGCTCGTAAATTTGCAGATTTTTTCAAATTTTCTACAGAGGACTGTGCCCAGATTCGTGACAGACAACAATGCTGTTTCTGCGCAGCGATCCCAAATATAACATCAACTTTGACATAGAAACTTTACTTGGCACAAAAACATGATAAGGAGAGGTTGCTACAGTAGTAAACAACTTCCAAGACTCAACAAAACAAAAAAATTGCTGTAGTAAAAACATGGGTTGTCTCCCATAAGCGCTTTTCTTTAACGCCTTTCAGCTAGGCGCGAAAGTGCAAATCAAGTAACATCGAGAGTAGAAGCATCAACATCATAACTTGTTCTAATAATAGAATCAAAAGGCAACTTCATTCTCTTTCTAGGGAAGTGTTCCATACCTTTCTTGAGAGGAAATTGATATTTTATATTACCTTCCCTCATATCAATAACGAGCACCAACGGTTCGAAGAAAAGGTCTTCCCAACACAATAGGACAAGATGCATTGCATTCGATATCCAAGACAACAAAATCAACGAGGACAAAGTTATTGTTAACCGTAATGCGCACATTATCAATCCTCCCCAAAGTTTTCTTTTTAACATTATCGGCAAGATTAACATCCAAATAACAATTCTTCAATGGTGGCAAGTCAAGCATATCATAAATCTTTTTAGGCATAACGGAAATACTTGCACCAAGATCACATAAAGCATTACATTCAAAGTCATTGAATTTCATTTTAATGATGGGCTCCCAACCATCTTCTAACTTTCTAGGAATAGAAGTTTCAAGTTTTAGTTTCTCTTCTCTAGCTTTTATGAGAGCATTTGTAATATGTTTTGTAAAGGCTAAATTTATAGCACTAGCATTAGGACTTTTAGCAAGTTTTTGTAAGAACTTTATAACTTCAGAGATGTGGCAATCATCAAAATCTAAATCATTATGAGCTACAGCAATGGGATCATTGTTCCCAAGGTTGGAAAAAATTTCAGCAGTTTTATCACAAGCAGTTTCAGACAGTTTTAGCAATTTCGAGCAGTTTTGTACGCTTTGCACTAGGAGTAGAAACATTGCCAACACCAATTATTTTACCATTGATAGTAGGAGGTGCAGCAACATGTGAAGAATTAGCATTACTAGTGGTGGTAATAGTCCAAACTTTAGCTACATTATTCTCTTTAGCTAGCTTTTCATTTTCTTCTCTATCCCACCTAGCACGCAATTTAGCCATTAATCTTATATTCTCATTAATTCTAACTTGGATGGCATTTGCTGTAGTAGTAATCTTATTATCAATATCATTATTAGGCATAACTTTCAATTTTAAAAGATTAACATCGAAGGCAAGTCTATCAACTCTAGAAGCAATAGTATCAATTTTATCAAGCTTTTCCTCAACGATTTGTTAAAAGCAGTTTGTGTACTAATAAATTCTTTAAGCATAGCTTCAAGACCAGGGGGTACACTCCTATTATTGTTGTAAGAATTCCCATAAGAATTACCATAACCATTACCATTAGCGGAAGGATATGGCCTATAGTTATTACCGGAGTTGTTCCTATAAGCATTGTTGTTGAAATTATTATTTTTAATGAAATTCACATCAACATTTTCTTCTTGAGCAACCAATGAAGCTAAAGGAACATTATTTGGATCAACATTAGATCTACCATTCACAAGCATAGACATAATCACATCAATCTTATCACTCAAGGAAGAGGTTTCTTCAACATAATTTACCTTCTTACCTTGTGGAGCTCTTTCAGTGTGCCATTCAGAGTAATTTATCATCATATCATCAAGAAGTTTTGTAGCCGCCCCAAAGTGATGGACATAAAGGTACCTCCAGCAGCTGAATCCAATAAATTCCGCGAAGAAAAATTTAGTCCTGCATAGAAGGTTTGGATGATCATCCAAGTAGTCGATCCATGGGTTGGGCAATTCTTTACCAAAGTTTTCATTCTCTCCCATGCTTGAGCAACATGTTCAGTATCTAATTGCTTAAAATTCATTATGCTACTTCTCAAAGATATAATTTTAGCGGGAGGATAATATCTACCAATAAAAGCATCCTTGCATTTAGTCCATGAATCAATACTATTCTTAGGCAAAGATAGCAACCAATCTTTAGCTCTTCCTCTTAATGAGAAAGGAAACACTTTCAATTTAATAATATCACCATCTACATCCTTATACTTTTGCATTTCACAAAGTTCAACAAAATTATTGAGATGGGCAGCAGCATCATCGGAACTAGCACCGGAAAATTGATCTCTCATGACAAGATTTAGTAAAGCGGGTTTAATTTCAAAGAATTCTGCTGTAGTAGCAGGTGGAGCAATAGGTGTGCATAGGAAATCATTATTATTTGCATTTGTGAAGTCACACAACTTAGTATTTTCAGGGGTATTCATTTTAGCAACAGTAAATAAAGCAAACTAGATAAAGTAAATGCAAGTAACTAATTTTTTTGTGTTTTTGATATGGAGAGCAAGACAATAAATAAAGTAAAACTAGCAACTAATTTTTTTGTGTTTTGTTTAGGTGCAGCAAACAAAGTAGTAAATAAAATAAAGCAAGACAAAAACAAAGTAAAGAGATTGAGAAGTGGAGACTCCCCTTGCAGCGTGTCTTGATCTCCCCGGCAACGGCGCCAGAAATTTAGCTTGATACGTGTAGATGCACACGTCCGTTGGGAACCCCAAGTGGAAGGTATGATGCGTATAGAAGCAAGTTTCCCTCAGTATGAAACCAAGGTTTTAATCGAACCAGTAGGAGCCAAGAAGCACGTTGAAGGTTGATGGTGGCGAAATGTGATGCGGCGCAACAACAGGGATTCCGGCGTCAACGTGGAACCTGCACAACACAACCAAAGTATTTTGCCCCAACGAAACAGTGAGGTTGTCAATCTCACCGGCTTGCTGTAACAAAGGATTAAACGTATCGAGTGGAAGATGTTTGCAAAGAAAACAGTAAAACACAATTGCGAGTAGATTGTATGCTATGTAAAGAATAGGACCGGGGTCCACAGTTCACTAGAGGTGTCTCTCCCATAAGATAAAAGCATGTTGGGTGAACAAATTACGGTCGGGCAATTGACAAATAGAGAAGGGCATAACAATGCATATACATGATATGATAAATATAGTGAGATTTAATTGGGCATTACGACAAAGTACATAGACCGCCATCCAACTCGCATCTATGCCTAAAAAGTCCACCTTCGAAGTTATCATCCGAACCCCATTCGGTATTAAGTTGCTAAGCAACGGACAATTGCATTAAGTATGGTGCGTAATGTAATCGACAACTACATCCTTAGACATAGAATCAATGTTTTATCCCTAGTGGCAACAACACATCACAACCTTAGAACTTTCTGTCACTGTCCCAGGTGTCAATGAAGGCATGAACCCACTATCGAGCATAAATACTCCCTCTTGGAGTTAAGAGTAAAAACTTGGCCAGAGCCTCTACTAATAACGGAGAGCATGCAAGATCATAAACAACACATAAACAATAGATTGATAATCACCATAACATAGTATTCTCTATCCATCGGATCCCGACAAACACAACATATAGTATTACAGATAGATGATCTTGATCATGTTAGGCAGCTCACAAGATCCAACAATGAAGCACAAAAAGGAGAAGACGACCATCTAGCTACTACTATGGACCCATGGTCCGAGGGTGAACTACTCACTCATCACTCCGGAGGCGATCATGGCGATGAAGAGTCCTCCGGGAGATGAATCCCCTCTCCGGCGGGGTGCCGGAGGCGATCTCCTGAATCCCCGAGATGGGATTCGCGGCGGCGGCGTCTCCGGAAGGTTTTTCGTATCGTGGCTCTCGGTGCCGGGGTTTTCGCGACGGAGGCTTTAAGTAGGCGGAAGGGCAACGTGGGGGGCCACACGAGGGCCCCACACCCTAGGTCGGCGCGGCCAGGGCCTAGGTCGCGCCGCCCTATGGTGTCGGCGCCTCGTGGCCCCACTTCCTTCCCTCTTCGGTCTTCTGGAAGCTCCGTGCAAAAATAGGACCCTGGGCGAAGATTTCGTCCAATTCCGAGAATATTTCCTTACTAGGATTTCGAAACCAAAACAGAGAAAACAGACAAGCGGCTCTTCGGCATCTTGTTAATAGGTTAGTTCCAGAAAATGCATAAATATGACATATAATGTGCATAAAACATGTAGGTATCATCAATAAAGTAGCATGGAACATAAGAAATTATCGATACGTTGGAGACGTATCAGTTATCATCCGAACCCCATTCAGTATTAAGTTGCAAAGCAACAGACAATTGCATTAAGTATGGTGCGTAATGTAATCGACAACTACATCCTTAGACATTGTTATCACCAGAATTTGACCAGGTCAGAGGTGGGCCGCGATCAAGATGGACGTGAAGATTGTACATGGAAGAAATACGTGAATCGGCCTTTTATACCAAGTTGGGCTAAACTGCCCATGTATCTGTAACATATTAGATCGCATCTTAGTTTAGAAGTTAGAGTTTTACCCGTGCACGGTTTGGTGCACGCCCACATTAGAAAGTCCCCTGGACTATAAATATGTATCTAGGGTTTATGGAATATACAACAACCAACGTTCACCACAAACCAATCTCGGCGCATCGCCAACCCCTTCGTCTCAAGGGTTTCTCCGAGTAGCACCATGCTGCCTAGATCGCATCTCGCGATCTAGGCAGCACTGCAGCCTGCCCACGTTGTTCATGCGTTGCTCGTATCGAAGCCCTTTTGATGGCGAGCAACGTAGTTATCATAGATGTGTTAGGGTTAGCATTGTTCTTAGTATCATATGTCTGTCGTAGTGCAACCCTTGCGCATCTAGCCGTCCTTGTACCTCATCATGGGTGCGGGGCGGCACCCCGCTTGATCATTATTTAGTAGATCTAATCCGTTACGATTGCTCCTTGATTCATCAAGGATTAGTTTAATATCTCGCAATAGTTAGGCCTTACAAAGGGTTGGAGGATCCAGCGGCATGTAGGGTGTAGTTTGTTGCCCCTAGACAGGATGTTCCGAGGATCAACCTAGTGTTGGTTTTTAGGCCTTGTCTAGGGCTGGCTTACGATCACCGTGCGTGAGCGCGAGGCCCAATCGTGAGTAGGATGATCCGATTATGCGGTGAAAACCCCAAATCGTCGTGGATCTCATATGCTTTATCTTGATCAAGCGGGACCACCATATATTCGGCCACCTTGGACGAATCATGGGTGGATCGGCTCCATGAGCCGATTCACGGGATAACCCGAGAGCCGATCGAGGCTCGTATTTAACGTGTACGTGTGTGCCCCGCGGGAAACTAAGCGAGGCATCATCCACACCTTCCTCGGCCGGGTATAGGTCGGGTGGCACGCCCTTGCAATTTGCATCGGCGCGCGACCAGGAGGCTTTGCGGGCCGTCGCTCTGAGGGACTGGGGCCAGCCGCAGCCCTAGTTGTTCCCGGCTCTACGGTGTTGACCAGTCACTGCCCGCCGGTGGGTTTCTGACGTCAAAACATTCTGGCACGCCCGGTGGGACAATCTTCAACATCCACCGCATCGCCATCTACATCTGAGATGGCGGAAAGCATTCCGGTCAAGTACGAGGGCCTGGCTGACAAGCTCCAGAAGAAGCATGACAAGGTCAAGGCGGCCCTCGGAACCGAACTCGTCGACTCCTGTGGGAAGACCCGTTCGCACGGCATCAAGTTCGACAGAGACACACGTCTGTTGCCTGATGTCAACACGGTCGATCTCAGCCACTCCATAAGAGAGCCAGGGTTCTCTTTCGACGCCAATATGGCGGGGTTCGTGATTCGCCATGACGCGGACAAAGCAGAGAGCAGCCACGCTCGTGGCAAAGAGGAAGACGAGGCCTTTCCACGTGACCGGCCCCAAGACGACAATAAACGGTACCTGGCCGAGGAGGAGGTGGGAAACATACGGCGTCCACGCCCATTGCCCGAGCATCTCCTCAGCAAATATGATCAGCCATACGACCGACGGCGCCGCTACGGCGAAGGCGATCAAAGAAATCATCGGTCTGATGCAGACGGGAGGTATCGTCAGTACAACGGCCACGACGACGGATACGAACGTCGCGCCAGAGGGAGGTTTGAGGAGCCGGACAACGTGGATAGGCACTGGGACTGCCCCTTCTTCGGACACTCGCTGGGATTCCGGAATGAGCCGATTACCAACGATCGGCAATTGCCCGAATGTAAACAAAAAGAAGAAGGGTACAGCTAAGGTGTCCGTCTTCGAGCGCTCGGGGCCTCTCCCGCCTTGGAGCAAGCATTCTGAGTCCGTGCAGATGGGAGATCACGAGGAACTAGAGGACGATGATGAAGAGGATAAGTATCATCGGCCAAGGTGGTGTCCTGATGGGCTCAGCCGCACCCAAAAACGAAGGGTTCAGCGACTACGTGCGTTGGAAGAAGCCGAAAGGTTATATCTGCACGCGCTGAGGAAGGCACGACCTGACCTGGCCGCCAAAATTCAGCGAGCCCTGGATGAAGAAGGTCGGCCACAAAGAAAAGAGTGGCGCCCTAAGCAAAGGAAAGCCGATGATGAAACATCGGCTGGCACAAACATGGTCTTCATCCTTCCTGCGGAATTTAGCGCTCCAAGGTTATACGAAGCGCCTGTGGCACAATTGGACTGCGGCCCACGGCCGGTCATCTTCGAAAAGCCGCGAGAAAGGAGTTACAGGCATCTGAAGGCCCTGTACTTACGAGGTTACATCAATGGGCAGCTTGTCAATAAGATGTTGGTGGACACCGGAGCGGCAGTCAACATTATGCCATACTCCATGCTACGGCGGTTGGGACGCTCCACTTCGGATTTGATCAAAACCAATGTAACATTGAGCGATTTCAACGGCCAAGCATCTGACGCACAAGGTGTTCTAAACGTGGATCTGACCGTAGGAAGGAAGACTATCCCTACGACGTTCTTTGTTGTCGACAGCAAAAGCACCTATGCTGTAATATTAGGAAGGGATTGGATCCACGCCAACTGTTGCATCCCATCCACGATGCACCAATGCCTAATACAGTGGGATGGAGATGAGGTGGAGGTCGTCCACGCCGATGATTCAGCCGAGATTTCAACAGCCGGTATGGGCATTTGGGAGGCATCAGGTCAAGAGCCACTCTCGGGCATCAATTTGGACGACTGCGAACGCATCGATGTGACAAAGAACGGGGTAAGGCTGGTTCTATCCACCGGACTGACCGTATAACGAGAACAACGTCAATAAGCAAAAATGGCGAGGCTGATCCTTGCGGTCGGCCCTCCAAAGATTTATGAAGGGACGTTACAAAACCTTCACCGAGCAAGCAACGTGGAGGCCGATTCCAGCAATCGGCCAAAATTATCCTCACCATCTATTTTGCCTGGGATCAACGTTTGACCCAACAGGGACTACCTGAAGAGCCGATACCATTGATACGCGTAGATGCACACGTCCGTTGGGAACCCCAAGTGGAAGGTATGATGCGTATAGAAGCAAGTTTCCCTCAGTATGAAACCAAGGTTTAATCGAACCAGTAGGAGCCAAGAAGCACGTTGAAGGTTGATGGTCGCGAAATGTGATGCGGCGCAACACCGAGGATTCCGGCGCCAACTAGGAACCTGCACAACACAACCAAAGTACTTTGCCCCAATGAAACAGTGAGGTTGTCAATCTCACTGGCTTGCTGTAACAAAGGATTAAACGTATCGAGTGGAAGATGTTTGCAAAGAAAATAGTAAAACACAATTGCAGTAGATTGTATGCTATGTAAAGAATAGGACCGGGGTCCACAGTTCACTAGAGGTGTCTCTCCATAGGATAAAAGCATGTTGGGTGAACAAATTACAGTCGGGCAATTGACAAATAGAGAAAGGCATAACAATGCATATACATGACATGGTAAATATAGTGAGATTTAATTGGGCATTACGACAAAGTACATAGACCGCCATCCAACCGCATCTATGCCTAAAAAGTCCACCTTCGAAGTTATCGTCCGAACCCCTCCGAGTATTAAGTTGCAAAGCAACAGACAATTGCATTAAGTATTGTGCGTAATGTAATCAACAACTACATCCTTAGACATAGCATCAATGTTTTATCCCTAGTGGCAACAGCACATCCACAACCTTAGAACTTTCTGTCACTTGTCCCAGATTCAATGGAGGCATGAACCCACTATCGAGCATAAATACTCCCTCTTGGAGTTAAGAGTAAAAACTTGGCCGAGCCTCTACTAATAACGGAGAGCATGCAAGATCATAAACAACACATGAACAATAGATTGATAATCACCATAATCATAGTACTCTCTATCCATCGGATCCCGACAAACACAACATATAGAATTACATATAGATGATCTTGATCATGTTAGGCAGCTCACAAGATCTAACAATGAAGCACAACAAGGAGAAGACGACCATCTAGCTACTCGCTATGGACCCATGGTCCGGGGGTGAACTACTCACTCATCACTCCGGAGGCGATCATGGCGATGAAGAGTCCTCCAGGAGATGAATCCCCTCTCCGACAGGGGTGCGGGAGGCGATCTCCAGAATCCCCCGAGATGGGATTCGCGGCGGCGGCGTCTCCGTAAGGTTTTCCGTATCGTGGCTCTCGCGTCGGGGGTTTCGCGACGGGAGCTTTAAGTAGGCGGAAGGTCAACGCGAGGGGCCACACGAGGGGCCCGGAGGCAGGTCGGCGCGGCCGGGGCCCGGGCCGCGCCGGCCACCCTCCCGGCCGCCTCGTGGCCCCACTTCGTTAGGTCTTCGGTCTTCGGAAGCTTCGTGCAAAAATAGGACCCGGGCGAAAGTTTCGTCCAATTCCGAGAATATTTCTTTACTAGGATTTCTGAAACCAAAAACAGCAGAAAACAGCAACTGGCTCTTCGGCATCTTGTTAATAGGTTAGTTCCAGAAAATGCATAAATATGACATATAATGTGCATAAAACATGTAGGTATCATCAATAAAGTAGCATGGAACATAAGAAATTATCGATACGTTGGAGACGTATCGGCATCCCCAAGCTTAGTTCTCGCTCGTCCCGAGCAGGTAAAACGATAACAAAGATAATTTCTGAAGTGACATGCCATCATAATCTTGATCATACTATTTGTAAACATATGTAATGAATGCAGCGATCAAAGCAATGGTAATGACATGAGTAAACAACTGAATCATATAGCAAAGACTTTTCATGAATTGTACTTCAAGACAAGCATCAATAAGTCTTGCATAAGAGTTAACTCGTAAAGCAATAAATCAAAGTAAAGGTGTTGAAGCAACACATAGGAAGATTAAGTTTCAGCGGTTGCTTTCAACTTGTAACATGTATATCTCATGGATATTGTCAACATAAAGTAATATAACAAGTGCAATATGCAAGTATGTGGGAATCAATGCACAGTTCACACAAGTGTTTGCTTCTTAAGGTGGAAGGAGATAGGTAAACTGACTCAACAATAAAAGTAAAAGAATGGTCCTTCGCAGAGGAAAGCATCGATTGCTGTATTTGTGCTAGAGCTTTTATTTTGAAAACATGAAACAATTTTGTCAACGGTAGTAATAAAGCATATGGGTTATGAAAATTATATCTTACAAGTTGCAAGCCTCACGCATAGTATACTAATAGTGCCCGCACCTTGTCCTACTTAACTTGGACTACCGGATCTTTGCATGCCATGTTTCAACCAAGTGTCACAAAGGGTACCTCCATGCCGCCTCGTACAAAGGTCCAAGGAGAATGCTCGCATTTCGGATTTCTCGCTTTTGATTATTCTCAACTTAGACATCCATACCGGGACAACATGGACAACGAGATAATGGACTCCTCTTTAATGCATAAGCATGTAGCAAAGTTATTATTCTCATATGAGATTGAGGATATATGTCCAAAGCTGAAACTTCCACCATGGTTCATGGCTTTAGTTAGCGGCCCAATGTTCTTCTCTAACAATTTTGCATGCTCCAACCACTAAAATGATAGACCTTCGGACAAGACGGACATGCATAGCAACTCACATGATATTCAACAATAGTTGATGGCGTTCCCCAGAAACATGGTTATCGCACAACAAGCAACTTAATAAAATATAAAGTGCATAAGTACATATTCAATACTACGATAGTTTTTAAGGCTATTTTGTCCCATGAGCTATATATTGTAAAGGTGAATGATGGAATTTAAAGGTAGCACTCAAGCAATTTACTTTGGAATGGCGGGTAAATACCATGTAGTAGGTAGGTATGGTGGACACAAATGGCATAGTGGTTTGGCTCAAGGATTTTGGATGCATGAGAAGTATTCCCTCTCGATACAAGGTTTAGGCTAGCAAGGTTATTTGAAGCAAACTCAAGGATGAACAAGTGCAGCAAGACTCACATAAAAGACATATTGTAAACATTATAAGACTCTACACTCGTCTTCCTTGTTGTTCAAAACTCAATACTAGATATTATCTAGACCTTAGAGAAACCAAATATGCAAATCAAATTTTAGCAAGCTCTATGTATTTCTTCATTAATGGGTGCAAAGCATATGATGCAAGAGCTTAAACATGAGCACAACAATTGCCAAGTATCACATTATCCAAGACATTTTAGAATTACTACATGTAGCATTTTCCAATTCCAACCATATAACAAATTAACGAAGAAGAAACTTCGCCTTGAACATTATGAGTAAAGCCTAAGGACACATGTGTCCATATGCAACAGCGGAGCGTGTCTCTCTCCCACAAAGCGAATGCTAGGATCCATCTTATTCAAACAAAAACAAAAACGAAAACAAACCGACGCTCCAAGTAAAGAACACCGGATGTGACCGAATAAAAATATAGTTTCGGGGGAGGAACCTCGATGATGTTGTCGATGAAGAAGGGGATGCCTTGGGCATCCCCAAGCTTAGACGCTTGAGTCTTCTTAAAATATGCAGGGATGAACCACGGGGGCATCCCCAAGCTTAGAGCTTTCACTCCTCTTGATCTTAGTATATCATTCTCCTCTCTTGACCCTTGAAAACTTCCTTCACACCAAACTTCAAGCAAACTCATTAGAGGGTTAGTGCATCATTAATAATTCACACATTCAGAGGTGACACAATCATTCTTTTCACTTCTGGACATTGCATAATGCTACTGGACATTAATGGATCAAAGAAATAAATCCAACATAGCAAAAGAGGCAATGCGAAATAAAAGGCAGAATCTGTCAAAAACAGAACAGTCCGTAAAGACGAATTTTGAAATGGCACCAGACTTGCTCAAATGGAAAAACTCAAAACTAATGAAAGTTGCGTATATATCTGAGGATCACGCTCGTAAATTGGCAGATTTTTTCGAATTTTCTACAGAGAATTATGCCCAGATTCGTGACAGACAGACAATGCTGTTTCTGCGCAGCGATCCCAAATATAACATCAACTTTGACATAGAAACTTTACTTGGCACAAAAACATGATAAGGAGAGGTTGCTACAGTAGTAAACAACTTCCAAGACTCAATAAAACAAAAAATTGCTGTAGGTAAAAACATGGGTTGTCTCCCATAAGCGCTTTTCTTTAACGCCTTTCAGCTAGGCGCAGAAAGTGCAAATCAAGTAACATCGAGAGATGAAGCATCAATATCATAGCTTGTTCTAATAATAGAATCAAAAGGGAACTTCATTCTCTTTCTAGGGAAGTGTTCCATACCTTTCTTGAGAGGAAATTGATATTTAATATTACCTTCCCTCATATCAATAACGAGCACCAACGAGTTCGAAGAAAAGGTCTTCCCAACACAATTGGACAAGATGCATTGCATTCGATATCCAAGACAACAAAATCAACGGGGACAAGGTTATTGTTAACCGTAATATGCACATTATCAATCCTCCCCAAAGGTTTCTTTTTAACATTATCGGCGAGATTAACATCCAAATAACAATTCTTTAATGGTGGCAAGTCAAGCATATCATAAATCTTTTTAGGCATAACGAAATACTTGCACCAAGATCACATAAGGCATTACATTCAAAGTCATTGAATTTCATTTTAATGATGGGCTCCCAACCATCTTCTAACTTTCTAGGAATAGAAGTTTCAAGTTTTAGTTTCTCTTCTCTAGCTTTTATGAGAGCATTTGTAATATGTTTTGTAAAGGCTAAATTTATAGCACTAGCATTGGGACTTTTAGCAAGTTTTTGTAAGAACTTTATAACTTCAGAGATGTGGCAATCATCAAAATCTAAATCATTATAAGCTACAGCAATGGGATCATTATTCCCAAGGTTGGAAAAAATTTCAGCAGTTTTATCACAAGCAGTTTCAGCAGTTTTAGCAATTTCAGGCAGTTTTGTACGATTTGTACTAGGAGTAGAAACATTGCCACCACCAATTATATTACCATTGATAGTAGGAGGTGTAGCAACATGTGAGGAATTAGCATTACTAGTGGTGGTAATAGTCCAAACTTTAGCTACATTATTCTCTTTAGCTAGTTTTTCATTTTCTTCTCTATCCCACCTAGCACGCAACTCAGCCATTAATCTTATATTCTCATTAATTCTAACTTGGATGGCATTTGCTGTAGTAGTAATCTTATTATCAAGATCATTATTAGGCATAACTTTCAACTTTAAAAGATTAACATCGAAGGCAAGCCTATCAACTCTAGAAGCGATAGTATCAATTTTATCAAGCTTTTCCTCAACGATTTGTTAAAAGCGAGTTTGTGTACTAATAAATTCTTTAAGCATGGCTTCAAGACCAGAGGGTACACTTCTATTATTGTTGTAAGAATTCCCATAAGAATTACCATAACCATTACCATTAGCGGAAGGATATGGCCTATAGTTATTACCGTAGTTGTTCCTATAAGCATTGTTGTTGGAATTATTATTTTTAATGAAATTCACATCAACATTTTCTTCTTGAGCAACCAATGAAGCTAAAGGAACATTATTTGGATCAACATTAGATCTACCATTCACAAGCATAGACATAATCACATCAATCTTATCACTCAAGGAAGAGGTTTCTTCAACAGAATTTACCTTCTTACCTTGTGGAGCTCTTTCACGTGTGCCATTCGGAGTAATTTATCATCATATCATCAAGAAGTTTTGTAGCCGCCCCCAATGTGATGGACATAAAGGTACCTCCAGCAGCTGAATCCAATAAATTCCGCGAAGAAAAATTTAGTCCTGCATAGAAGGTTTGGATGATCATCCAAGTAGTCGATCCATGGGTTGGGCAATTCTTTACCAAAGTTTTCATTCTCTCCCATGCTTGAGCAACATGTTCAGTATCTAATTGTTTAAAATTCATTATGCTACTTCTCAAAGAAATAATTTTAGCGGGAGGATAATATCTACTAATAAAAGCATCCTTACATTTAGTCCATGAATCAATACTATTCTTAGGCAAAGATAGCAACCAATCTTTAGCTCTTCCTCTTAATGAGAAAGGAAACACTTTCAATTTAATAATATCACCATCTACATCTTTATACTTTTGCATTTCACAAAGTTCAACAAAATTATTGAGATGGGCAGCAGCATCATCGGAACTAGCACCGGAAAATTGTTCTCTCATAACCAAATTCGATAAAGCGAGGTTTAATTTCAAAGAATTCTGCTGTAGTAGCAGGTGGAGCAATAGGTGTGCATAGGAAATCATTATTATTCGCATTTGTGAAGTCACACAATTTAGTATTTTCATGGTTGGCCATTTTAGCAACTGTAAATAAAACAAACTAGATAAAGTAAATGCAAGTAACTAATTTTTTTTGTGTTTTTGATATAGAGAGCAAGACAGTAAATAAAGTAAAACTAGCAACTAATTTTTTTGTGTTTTAATTTAGTGCAGCAAACAAAGTAGTAAATAAAATAAAGCAAGACAAAAACAAAGTAAAGAGATTGAGAAGTGGAGACTCCCCTTGCGGCGTGTCTTGATCTCCCCGACAACGGCGCCGGAAATTTAGCTTGATACGCGTAGATGCACACGTCCGTTGGGAACCCCAAGTGGAAGGTATGATGCGTATAGAAGCAAGTTTCCCTCGGTATGAAACCAAGGTTTAATCGAACCAGTAGGAGCCAAGAAGCACGTTGAAGGTTGATGGTCGCGAAATGTGATGCGGCGCAACACCGAGGATTCGGCGCCAACTAGGAACCTGCACAACACAACCAAAGTACTTTGCCCCAACGAAACGAGTGAGGTTGTCAATCTCACCGGCTTGCTGTAACAAAGGATTAAACGTATCGAGTGGAAGATGTTTGCAAAGAAAATAGTAAAACACAATTGCAGTAGATTGTATGCTATGTAAAGAATAGGACCGGGGTCCACAGTTCACTAGAGGTGTCTCTCCATAAGATAAAAGCATGTTGGGTGAACAAATTACAGTCGGGCAATTGACAAATAGAGAAAGGCATAACAATGCATATACATGACATGGTAAATATAGTGAGATTTAATTGGGCATTACGACAAAGTACATAGACCGCCATCCAATCGCATCTATGCCTAAAAAGTCCACCTTCGGGTTATCGTCCGAACCCCTCCGGTATTAAGTTGCAAAGCAACGGACAATTGCATTAAGTATTGTGCGTAATGTAATCAACAACTACATCCTTAGACATAGCATCAATGTTTTATCCCTAGTGGCAACGACACATCCACAACCTTAGAACTTTCACGTCACTTGTCCCGCGATTCAATGGAGGCATGAACCCACTATCGAGCATAAATACTCCCTCTTGGAGTTAAGAGTAAAAACTTGGCCGAGCCTCTACTAATAACGGAGAGCATGCAAGATCATAAACAACACATGAACAATAGATTGATAATCACCATAATCATAGTACTCTCTATCCATCGGATCCCGACAAACACAACATATAGAATTACATATAGATGATCTTGATCATGTTAGGCAGCTCACAAGATCTAACAATGAAGCACAACAAGGAGAAGACGACCATCTAGCTACTGCTATGGACCCATGGTCCGGGGGTGAACTACTCACTCATCACTCCGGAGGCGATCATGGCGATGAAGAGTCCTCCGGGAGATGAATCCCCTCTCCGGCGGGGTGCCGGAGAGCGATCTCCGAGAATCCCCGAGATGGGATTCGCGGCGGCGGCGTCTCTGTAAGGTTTTCCGTATCGTGGCTCTCGCGTCGGGGGTTTCGCGACGGGAGCTTTAAGTAGGCGGAAGGTCAACGCGAGGGGCCACACGAGGGGCCCAGGGGGCAGGTCGGCGCGGCCGGGGCACTGGGCCGCGCCGGCCACCCTCCCGGCCGCCTCGTGGCCCCACTTCGTTAGGTCTTCGGTCTTACGGAAGCTTCGTGCAAAAATAGGACCCTGGGCGAAAGTTTCGTCCAATTCCGAGAATATTTCTTTACTAGGATTTCCGAAACCAAAAACAGCAGAAAACGACAAGCGGCTCTTCGGCATCTTGTTAATAGGTTAGTTCCAGAAAATGCATAAATATGACATATAATGTGCATAAAACATGTAGGTATCATCAATAAAGTAGCATGGAACATAAGAAATTATCGATACGTTGGAGACGTATCAACCATCAATTCTCTTGACAGAATCGGCTCGGGGGGCACCTAGGTGGGTAAAACATGAGGATATGAGATAGTACTATCAAATATGGGGGCCGACACACAAATCGGCTGAAAAAATCCAAAAAAATTTGAGCACAGCCGATGCATGGCCATCGACTCAAGGAAGCAAATGGAAGCCCAGGGGTATCTTAGTTGAAAATCAGTGTTGGCGTCCAGGGCCACTTTTAGTCCATTAGAGCCACTACATTTGGGGGCTACATTGATGGAAGCTGAAGAAGCTCGGGGGGCAGTTCTCGTTGAAGGTCCTCTGCCTTTGAAGAGCTGATTTGGTTAGAATCGGTTGGTGCTACACCTATTACAGGATGAGGCTCTGCGAAGATTTCCCCAACCATTTGATGACTCAGGTCTTCTTCGCGAGGACCTCCAGCGTTGTTTGCAAACCCTCAGGTGTAACGCTGCTGGCAAATTCGAGGATTGCAGCCGTACTCAATCAGGCTAGAGTCAAGAGAACAACCGGCGATCATCCGGCTAGGTTGAACTCATTTGCACCAGAGGTTGCCCCATTGGTCTGAAGATCCTCTGTTGTTAAACATCCGATTTGGTCAGGATCGGTTGATGCTGCACCACAGCTGAGAAGCGGATAGTGGCCCGATACTACCGGTACACTTCCATGCTCGCCTTGGTCAAAGGCTCGGGGGGCATCTGACCGTGGAGGTTGCTTTGCACTGGAGGATCCTTTGGTATCCGAAGCCGATTTATTTTTGGAATCGGCTAGCGTTATACCATAACTTGTCAGAGGAATAGCGGTGGTGTCACCAAAATATATCAGTTCCCACATCAATTGAGAGACAAGCCTAGAGCTCCATTAAGGACACTTGCCCAAGATCAAATTACCAGCCTGCGGGGTTAATGGGTAAGAGTCATGATCCTGTTTGAAGTATCTCATGGTGCAAAACCGATGCGCGGCCATCAGCTCTAGTACGAGCGCTCAAAGTTGCCTCATTACCAGTTTGGCAATGCTGTTATGAGAGAGTTGGCATACCCAGACAGCCTATTGTTCATTGAGTCCGGGGTGATCGCCTAAAGTAGTGCTGACAATGGGAGAAGGGTGATCGGCTGGGTGGCCCTGCGCGATGTCTCTTCCAGGCGTGATCAAACCTGGGACTGTTTGTTTGAATTGCGGGCCCTCATCAGGGTTCTCACCCCGGCTGAAGCTCGGGGGGCAGCTGGCCTCTTGGATGCTCTGTTGGAGAAGCCGATTACATGGTCATCGGCTGGTGCTGTGGATACGGGTTTGTGGAGCACTGGCCAGGTTCACAATCATTCCGGTGCCAAAAGAATGGGGGATCGATGTGTGGAGATCGGCTCATTAAAAATCGATTGAGTTGACAATCGGCTAAGTTAGCATAAAAAAGAATCAGTGAAATCAAGTTGGGGAATTTTTCCATTGATAACTAGATTTCTTACAAGGGAGGAACCGATTGCTTAAGAAGAGAAGAACAAAAGGAGGGGCCACTACTACTAGACCTACACTAGTAGATCCTAATCTACGGGCCGTCACTGCCTTCATCATCATCCCCGGAGTTCCCATCGGCGCTGCTGCCGACGGGCTCCTCGTCGCTGCTCCCGAAGCCCTTTGCGGGGGCTTCATCCTCTTCTTCGTCATCGCTGTCGTCGTCATCCCACCACATGCGGAGGCGCTTTGCTGGTGGGTAACCCTCGAGGGAGTCGTCGTCGTCTTCTTCCTCCTCTTCCTCCTCCTCGTCGGAGGAGAAGCCCCCTTCCCAGGGGAAGAGGTCGTCGTCGCTTGTTGCTTCCAGCTCTCCGTCAAGGAGGAACTGAAGGTCTTCTTCCCCGTCGGTGAGGGGTTCGTCGTCTTCCGACTCTTTGGAGAAGTCCTAGTCCCGCGCGTCCCAATATTCTGGGGCGCGGGCCTCGTAGATGGCCATCAGATCGACCTCCTGCTCGAGTTCGCTGGAGGAGGAGGACTGGAGGGACAGGCCAGAGGAAGCAGTGGAAGAGGAAGAATCCATGGGGGCTAATGGGGGTTTTTTGGTTTGCCGATGGCTACTGTGGAGCAAGGGGATGAAGAAAGGAATTATGGGGAGTGGCCAAATGAAAAGGGGCAAAGCGATTTAATGCCCGAGCAGTTTCCGAGGACGTGGTGCCAGAACCGTCAAATCGGGCAGAGAAGGCGAGGAGGCAAGACGTCATCATGAAGTATACTGCGACAGTTCTGCTCTGCCATGACATGGCCCGACGGAAAAAGCGTAATGATTTTGGAAATGTCATTTCCAAAACCAGGGGGGCATGTGTTATCACCAGAATTTGACCAGGTCAGAGGTGGGCCGCGATCAAGATGTACGTGAAGATTGTACATGGAAGAAATACGTGAATCGGCCTTTTATACCAAGTTGGGCTAAACTGCCCATGTATCTGTAACATATTAGATCGCATCTTAGTTTAGAAGTTAGAGTTTTACCTGTGCACGGTTTGGTGCACGCCCACATTAGAAAGTCCCCTGGACTATAAATATGTATCTAGGGTTTATGGAATAGACAACAACCAACGTTCACCACAAACCAATCTCGGCGCATCGCCAACCCCTTCGTCTCAAGGGTTTCTCCGGTAAGCACCATGCTGCCTAGATCGCATCTCGCGATCTAGGCGAGCACGAGCCTGCCCACGTTGTTCATGCGTTGCTCGTATCGAAGCCCTTTTGATGGCGAGCAACGTAGTTATCATAGATGTGTTAGGGTTAGCATTGTTCTTAGTATCATATGCTTGTCGTAGTGCAAACCTTGCGCATCTAGCCGTCCTTGTACCTCATCATGGGTGCGGGGGCGGCACCCCGCTTGATCATTATTTAGTAGATCTGATCCGTTACGATTGCTCCTTGATTCATCAAGGATTAGTTTAATATCCGCAATAGTTAGGCCTTACAAAGGGTTGGAGGATCCAGCGGCATGTAGGGTGTAGTTTGTTGCCCCTAGACGGGATGTTCCGAGGATCAACCTAGTGTTGGTTTTTAGGCCTTGTCTAGGGCTGGCTTACGATCACCGTGCGTGAGCGCGAGGCCCAATCGTGAGTAGGATGATCCGATTATGCGGTGAAAACCCCAAATCGTCGTGGATCTCATATGCTTTATCTTGATCAAGCGGGACCACCATATATTCGGCCACCTTGGACGAATCATGGGTGGATCGGCTCCATGAGCCGATTCACGAGATAACCCGAGAGCCGATCGAGGCTCGTATTTAACGTGTACGTGTGTGCCTGCAGGGAAACTAAGCGAGGCATCATCCACACCTTCTCGACCGAGGTATAGGTCGGTGTGGCACGCCCTGCAATTTGCATCGGCGCGCGACCAGGGAGGCTTTGCGGGCCGTCGCTGCGAGGGATCGGGGCCAGCGCAGCCCTAGTTGTTCCCGGCTCTACGGTGTTGACCGATCCATCGCCCGCCGGTGGGTTTCGACGTCAACGGACATAGAATCAATGTTTTATCCCTAGTGGCAACAACACATCACAACCTTAGAACTTTCTCGTCACCGTCCCGGGTGTCAATGAAGGCATGAACCCACTATCGAGCATAAATACTCCCTCTTGGAGTTAAGAGTAAAAACTTGGCCGAGCCTCTACTAATAACGGAGAGCATGCAAGATCATAAACAACACATAAACAATAGATTGATAATCACCATAACATAGTATTCTCTATCCATCGGATCCCGACAAACACAACATATAGTATTACGGATAGATGATCTTGATCATGTTAGGCAGCTCACAAGATCCAACAATGAAGCACAATTAGGAGAAGACGACCATCTAGCTACTGCTATGGACCCATAGTCCAGGGGTGAACTACTCACTCATCACTTCGGAGGCGACCATGGCGGTGTAGAGTCCTCCGGGAGATGAATCCCCTCTCCGGCAGGGTGCCGGAGGCGATCTCCCGAATCCCCCGAGATGGGATTCGCGGCGGCGGCGTCTCCGGAAGGTTTTCCGTATCGTGGCTCTCGGCATCGGGGTTTTCGCGATGGAGGCTTTAAGTAGGCGAAAGGGTAGGTCAGGGGGGCTGACGAGGGGCCCACACCATAGGGCGGCGCGGGCCCCCCTCTGGCCGCGCGGCCCTATGGTGGCGGCGCCTCGTCGCCCCACTTCGTTATCTCTTCGGTCTTCTGGAAGCTCCGTGCAAAAATAGGACCCTGGGCGGTGATTTCGTCCAATTCCGAGAATATTTCGTTCCTAGGATTTCTGAAACCAAAAACAGCAGAAAACAACAACTGGTTCTTCGGCATCTTGTTAATAGGTTAGTTCCAGAAAATGCGTAAATACGACATATAATGTGCATAAAACATGTAGGTATCATCAATAAAGTAGCATGGAACATAAGAAATTATCGATACGTTGGAGACGTATCAAACGACCTCTTGCACTGTATAGTTTTCCGGAACGAGGCCATATTGGGCACGTGCGTGGGACCTGGGATGAGAAGAAAGGCGCCGGGCGCGGATTTCCAATCTCTCACCCGGGCGACCCGATTTTCATTTTCGAGGTGCCGAAACGGTTTTTTTTTGTGAAGCAGCTATAAGGGGTGCATTTTAGTATTGCGCCAAACCTTCACACAGTGATAGGAGACCGCCTACGCACCACCTATGATATGCCATATGCGCGCGTTCGCTTTCTGGGAATCTCTACGGCTTCTGCGGTGTCCCGCCTAATTTGGTGGAAACTGGCCGGATTTAAACTAAGCGTTCACTTTACATCGCTCAAGAAATTCGGAGAAAAATATTTTTAGTTCTAGGATGCACCATATTATGTGCTGCTTTTTGTGCGTTCGCGAACTGGTGCACTTGTACTTCAAATTTGATCCATTTGTGGAGGTTAGAGCATCTCCAGTCGCGTCCCCCAAACCGTCCCCCAAAGGGATTTGGGGCGCGCCGGACAAAAAAACGTTCCCAGCCGCGCGCCCCAAAGGCCTTTTTTGTCCGGCGCGGCCCGATACGGTGTCCGGCGTCCCGAGCCCGTCCCCGTCCCACAGGGGACGCACCGGGCACGCCGGACACAACGAAATGAGAGGCGAGGAGGCGCGGGCCCGACCCGTCAGCAGCTCAGACGCTCAACCGCCACATACGTTGCGACGGTGCAGTTGCCAGGAAGCGGAACCGTCGCATTGGCAACCGCGTCGACGACGCGCCAACGCCGCCGGAATGGAGCGCCGACTCCTCGGAAGAGCAACCGCTGCTCTCTTCGACTTCTGCGCCGCCGTTCATCCGCGCTCAATAAAAGACCCGTACGAACGCCGCCATTCATCCAAGATCCCGTACGAACGCCGCCATTCATCCAAGCTCCGGCCGACGATGAGCTACATCTCCCGGCTCCCGTCCGACACCTCCGGCGAGGAAAACCTGCTGGCTGGCGCCATTGGTGGGACAAAGCCAAGACGCCGAGCAGCGGCGACGATTCCCCGCCGCCAGACAGCGAGGAGGAATGGCTGGGCTGGGAGGAGGAGGAAGAAGAGAGCGAGGCCGCGGCGGCGGCGGTGGCCCGTGCGAAGGCGAAGGCGGCCAAGGCGAAGGCGGCCAAGGACAAGGCCGCCAAGGCGAAGGCCGCCAAGGCC
The DNA here is from genome assembly GCF_022539505.1 of Lolium rigidum. Taxonomy (NCBI): domain Eukaryota; kingdom Viridiplantae; phylum Streptophyta; class Magnoliopsida; order Poales; family Poaceae; genus Lolium; species Lolium rigidum. Next base: position 266,613,472 of record NC_061513.1, on the reverse strand, counting down.
AAGGCCAAGGCCAACGCCAAGGCGCAGCCGAGGAGCACCGGCGACGACGACGCTTCGGGCGCCGACACCGCCTCGTCGGAAGAGGTGACGAGCAGGAAGCGCCACCGCGATGACGACGACGAGGCGGGGCCATCAGCGAAGAAGAAGAAGTAGATAGTTTATATGTATTTAGTTATATTTTTCCGAAGTTTTATATATAATTTGTTTATGTTCAACCGATTTGAATATTAGTAAATAGTTTTTTTCTAGCCAAAAAAAATTATTTTAAATGTTTGGGGGCGGTGTTTGGGGGACGCGGCTGGGGAGCGACGTCCCCCAAACGCGGCACGAACAAAACACGTCCCCCAAACGCTCAATCCGGGACGGTTTGGGGGACGGTTTGGGGGACGCGGCTGGAGATGCTCTTAGAAGATGAAAAATGCATCTAGCCAATCAGAAGAAGAAAGGAAACAACCACAAAAGGGATCAGCCCCAGCCCCAGACCTTGATCTCAGCTGCCCAAATCACCAAGATCCAACGCACCGACAGCGAACCGAAATTTTCCCCGCGCGGGATTTTCACCTTGGCGCCTAAAGATAATGGAAGCGTGACCAAGACTAGGGGTGGGCATTCGGTCATGACCGAATATTCGGTTTTTGTATTTCAGTTTATTTCAAATTCGGTCAGAAAAAAAAGAAGACCGAAATATACTTGTTACTTTTACTACCCGACAAATTCGGGTATCCAATAATTCGGGTTCGGGTTCGGTCATGACCGAACAGTGTGTCCGACGTTGTCAACGCAAAACTTAGTCATTATTTAGTAAAAGGTTGGCAACATTTTAGATGTATTTTGGATGTTTTTTCATTGCATATATTATTATCAATTGGCACGAATAAATGTTCAACAATCTAAACAAAAATGTAACACCGCTAGAGAAGTTTATGAGGATTCAACAATATCACATCTCACGCATATCACCAAATCTAAAGATTGGGACAGTCTTATGTAAAATGCGGTGAGTTCGGTCTATTCGGTTACTTAGAATAAAATGACCGAATTGACCAAACTTAATTCGGTCTATAAAATTTTCTACCCAATATTTTATCGGTCATTTCAGTCTCGGTCTTTTCAGGTTCGGTCTCGGTCTTTTCGGTTTCGGTCTTCGGTCATCTGTTTTTTTGCCCACCGTGAACCAAGACCGAACAAAGCCAAAGCCGTCCAGACCAATCCCTAGCGACCTACCTCCCTTCATCTCTCCCTCCCGTCCATGCCCTCTTCCGCCGCCCCCCTCACCGGCCAACTCCGGCGTCCCCCTGCACCTCAAACCACTGCCCCCGAACCCCCTCCTCCTCCTCTCCCTACTCCACCGCGTGGAACCACCAAATTCCACCCCCAGTAGGAACCCTAGCCCCGGATCCAGGCTGTACAGAGAGGAGTAGGAGGCCAAGCTCGGGTATTTTCCGTTCATGGCGACGACGGCGCCTCGGAGACGAGGGACTGGGCGGAGCTGCCGCGGGACGTGTTGGCGACCGTCTACGAAAAGTTGGGCCTGGCGGGCAACCCTGGTCTCCGCGCCGGGGACCACGGCCTCCTCCTCTCCCTCGCCAAGCAGTAAGATCTCGAGCGCCTCATGGCTAGATCTTCATCGATGTGGTTAGATTCATGGCATGTATCTTGGTTCGGTCCAAAAGCTCCTGTTCGTATGTCACATCTGGAGACTATATCAGTACATGGTCGTTCATTTTTCCTCCTACGTTCTTGTTTGGAGTGCTGAAATCCATAACAAATATTAGCATGTTAGCTAGTAGCTGTGATGTTAATCAATATGCGCATCCCCTAACCGCTCAACTTGAGTTTAATTAATTAGATGAAGCCCAGCAAGTACCCATTACTAATTCAACATCTTTGTTTTTCCAACTTGATGCGTACTGGACCAGTACACTCTATCTAGACTCTAGTGTAAATTTCATTAATAAACATCACTATTAAACTTACAAATATGTGCTGAAACTAGCTGCAAGCATGTGCTTTCTTGCATATATTCTGTCAGCAAATTTGAAGATAGCAGCGAGTGCTATTGCTTAATGTTCCTTTTCAAAATTAATGTGCTATTGCATTCTCTGTTTTGTTTGAAGCTACCGTGCTTAATATGTATATATAAAACTACTGTGCTGCCGTGCTTAATCTCCCTATCTAGTTATGAGCATCCAGAATGCTGTTCTGCATCATGCCAGCTCCGACTTTTACTTAATCTGGTGTACACTTACTGCAATTTAGAGAGCTAAATGTAATACGAGCTACATAAAACTGTGGAATTGCCAAGATATGCCTGGGCCATTGTTGCATGCTTTTCTTGTCCTTGAATGCACTATATCATTTATGTCCTTAGCTTGGACTGTAAAGCATTCCTTGAATTTATTGTGTCAGATCCTGAAGTAGTCTCTTGTTCCTGGTTCATAGACATTACCTTGGCATCCACATGGAGGCTGGAGCGGTGGCAGCGCTGGACCTTTGCTGTGTAATCGGATGCAAAACCTCATCGCTGCATCCCCTTAACTAATCTGTTGATAAGTCTTGTGTCACCGAATTAAAAGGTAAACATGTTTTCTTGATGCATGTATCATTGCTGCATATGGATATGTTAAACAATTACTGCTTGTGTACAGATCATCATAGCTTGTGCATCTCTTGCTCAAATGTTAAACAGTTACTGCTGGCAAGATAGTGGTCCAATATATTTAGTAAATGTATCAGCCAACATAATTGTTACTGGTTCTTTCTGTTGGTGTTTCTTTTGTTTACAAAACAATGAATAAGTTTACCTCTGATGCACGTTCTTATTATACAGCGTCTGCTAAATGTAATACGAGCTAGATAAAATTGTGTGCACGGTGCACTGGATTCCAGTTCCAGTTTACAATTACCAAGCAACATGCTTTTCATTGATGGCAGAAGGAGATGTTACTAAGATGTTTCATCATTGAAGTGTCTAAAACTGAACTTTCTAATTCTGATGCTTTGGTTATCTAGTATATGTGCATTTTCCCTGTATTTACTGGACATTTATTGTCTGATCTGGGTTGTTTGTTTCTTGAAACAAGCAGTTTCATCTCTTTGGATTGGACAGTAATATGGAAAGCGACCTCAACCAGATCAGGCTGAAGAAGCTCCAAGACATCTGAAGCCCTACTTCTTTTGTTCTACCTGTTGCCATTCTGGAATCAAACGTGAGCCATTTTTCTTTAGTCTACTAGCTGGCTCATATATCTTAGGCTGATGGTTTAACATGCTTTCAAATGTTAGTAATTAGTTAATGGCATCCTCTCTGTATAGTGCTTTGTACAGCATTAAGAATGAACGTGTTCCAGTTTGCAGCTTTGGTTGAAAGTTGATGAATCTGGTACATCATGTGATACTGTGATCAATTGCTTAGCTCGGTGTTCATTGTAAATTCATGCGAGTTGTGTGATTATGCGAGATGCAGTATTGCTTTTTAATTTATAAACTCAATTGCTTAACAAAATGTTAGTATTGATTCTACACAATGTAAATACTCCCTGTTGACTGCAGTAGCAATACTGTAATTTGCCTACTACCATTGATTAGCTATAGCAGTAATGCAGTAGCAATACTGTATATACTTATATTGACTGCAGTAGCAGTAGCAATACTGTATATAGTAAGCTCTATGTTAAGCTTAGCACTGTTTTGTGTGTCCGTAGGCGCAAATTGATTTATCACTCCGTATTCTGTTCGAATTCTAACATAAGTTATTTGTTCTCTGCATTTTCTAATTTTAGAGGTACTGATGGTGCGAAGGCCGCGGTGGTGAGGTACTGATGCCGTGAAGCTATCTGGTGCACTTCAGCGGCCAAGTGCTGCTCAGGCTAGTTCTTCCTTTCCTGGGGTCCTGGGGCGATGGCGCATTGCTCCGTCCAAGTCTGGGTGAGTTGCTGGGGCGATGTTGTGCCACTCCAGCCAGTTCTGGTGATCATGGGGGCGAGTTCCTGTGGTGATGGAGTGCTGCTCTGGTCAGTTATGGGGATCGTGGTGCGAGTTCCTTTGATGGTGCTGGGATGGGCCGAGATGGTGCACGGAAATGGCTTTCCCGAGCATGTAGATGTTATTTGTTGGGCAAAAATGACAGTCGGGATGTGTTTATATGTATGTGTTATTGAATCATTGGAATGTTGTAATTACTTATTTAAGGTTGTTATCACAAGAATTTCTGAATTACATGTATTCTCTGTTTTGGAAAGTTGCTGTCAATTGTATGATAATAAACCTGACAAGTGGACAACTAGTCGAGAAATGATTTGCACTATGACAACTGGGACCCATCTGACTGGTGGGGCCAGCACTAAATAAATAGGCCAAAACTAGAAAAAAATGTTTAGTGAAAAGGCTAAGGCCTAGAAAATAAAAGGCCAAAATGTTGGGCTTGGCCCATGTAGTCGTCCAGAATTGTTAAGGAAAAAAACATAAACAGGCCGAATTATTGGGCTCAGCCCATGTAGAGCATAGAAATGGATTGGGCTGATTTCAAATTAAGATGTTTTGGTTTCATCATAATTTGCCACGTAGGACTAGCCACGTAGGATCTGACGTGGCCCAGTTGGATCATCCATGACGTTTTTTAAAACATCATAGAGCCGTTTTCAGAACATCATAGACGTAAAAAAACGCCACTTTTGATTATTACTGACGCTCATCTTTTGACGTTCTAAAAAACATCAAAAAAACGTCATAGACGATCGACTGTGATGTTGAAGCGTCATGTATTGACTGATTTCTTGTAGTGTCTGTTATCACCAGATTTTAGCCAAATCAGGAGATGGGCCGTAATTGAGATGGGCTTGAAGGATGTACACGTGGAGCGTCTCTGAAGCGGCCTTGCGCGAAGAGTTTGGGCTAGATTGCCCGTGTATCTGTAAATTATAGTAGATTGCATCTTAGTTTAGAATTAAAAGATAGAGTTTAACCCATGCACGGTTAGGTGCACGCCCGAATTAGAAAGTCCCTTGGGCTATAAATATGTACCTAGGGTTATTGAGAAAGGAGGACAATCACGTTCACAACAAACACAAACTAGGCGCATCGCCACCTCTTGTTACGAGGGTTTCTTCCGAGTAAGCATCATGCTGCCTAGATCGCATCTTGCGATCTAGGCAGCGTACGTTTATTCGTTTATCTTGTGTTGCTCGTGCTGAAGCGTTGTTGATGGCGAGTAACACTATTTATCATAGATGTTGTGGGGCTTGCATTGATGCTTTTCTTACGCATATTTGCTTAGCTATGCTGTCCCTCGATATCTAGCTGCCCTTATACCTATCTAGGTGTAAGGGCGACACCTTGCTTGTTCGTCGTTTAGTAGATCCAATCCGTTATAGTTGCTCCTTGTTTTCTCAAGGAATAGTTTAATATCCGTATGGTTAGGCCTTGCAAACGGGTTGAACGATCCGGTAGTGCGTAAGGTATAGTTTGCTATCTCCAAGAGGGATTGTTCCGGGAATTAACTTAATGTTGGTTTTTAGGCCTCTTTTAGGGTTAGCTTCCTATCATCTTTCGTGTCTATTAGGCTCAATTACGCGTATGACGTTCCGATCATACGGTGAAAACCCTAAACCGTCGTGGATTGGTTTAACTTTGTGTTGATCAAGCAGGAGCCCCATGTCATCGTAAACCCAACGTGAATCATGGGGCGATCGGCTCTTTGAGCCGATCCACAGGGCAACCTGAGAGCCGATCGGGCTCGTATTTAATGTTTACGTGTCTACCATGCAGGAAACTAATCGAAGCAATCCAACACCTTCCTGACCAGGTATAGGTCAGGTGGCACGCCCTTGCAACCGCCAGGACGTGTGCCGAACATTGCGGGACGACGTCGAGGGACCGGGGCCCACCCGGCGGTCTTGGCAGCCTCCCGGCTCTTCGTGTTGCTTAACCACTGCCCGCCGGTGGGTTTTGGCAGGTAACACATTCTGGCACGCCCGGTGGGACAATCTTCTACAACAACCACGTCAACATCCGAGATGGCGGAAGAACAGATCAAGTACGAAGATCTGCCTCCAGAGCACAAGAAGAAATATGATGATCTCAAGGCCATCTTCGAAGCCGATCTCATCGGCTCTTTCGAGAAGACTCGTTCGCACGGGATTAGGTTCAAAGGGTTCAAACCCGAAGGCGTGCTTGAAGGGATAGATCCGTCTCTCCCTTCAGAGGACCGTACCAGAGCCCTGCGCCAGGAAATCAACTATGCTGTGGCTCATTCTCTACATCGGCATTCTGAGAGCCTGGTGAACACTTTGGAGCGTGTTGCGTTTCGTGTGGTGCAAGAAATCATGAAGAATCAGTATTCTCCGTCAGGACCTGCCCTAGGAACTCATCAGGGAGAAATACCGTTCTACACTAGGCCACCACCGCCATACACGTTGGCAGCTCCACAGCAACAAGGCTCACCGGCGTACGTCGTCTACAAGGTTGGAGGTGATCCTGGCAATTACCAAATTCTTGTATGAGCCGCCCAAGGAGATCCCGCATGGATACGTGTGCACATACGTGCCGGACTGCAACAACTGGACGCAAGCGATCACAGCAGGAGGGATTGCCACACCAGGAGGGATTGCTGGAGCAGGAAGTTCTGGAGCAGATGCGGAGAAACAGGCGTGGCGAGCTAAATATGCCACCGGAACAAGTCATGAAGGCTCAACCTCTGCAGCTCCTACTGTGGATCAGATCAGTGCCATCTTGAGAGACCAGTTCGGTATTCTGCCGAAGAAGAGAGTAATCGGCTATTCCAAGCCGTATCCTAACGAGTATGACCTGATCCCACTACCGCCTAAATATCGGCTCCCTGACTTCACAAAATTCAGTGGATCAGAGGGATCCAGCTCAATCGAGCATGTGAGCCGATATTTGGCACAGTTGGGCATGGTCTCAGCATCAGACCAGCTATGTGTGAGGTTCTTTTCGCAATCTCTCACGGGTCCAGCTTTTGGGTGGTACACCTCGTTGCCACTAGATTCAGTTCGGACGTGGAAGCAGCTGGAAGAGCAGTTCCACATACAATATCATTCAGAAGCTACTGAAGGCGCATTGCCGATCTGACCCAGGTTCGGCAGAGGCGAGGAGAAACAGTGTCTGAATACATTCAGCGTTTCAGGACTGTCAAGCACTAAAGAAAAGTTCTGATAGACAACGTCCCAAAATCGTCCACTAAGGGGTATTTTTCGTCGCCTATGGGCCTAACCCGACGATATGGGTTCTGTTGTCGAAACTGCGTCAGGCAAAGTCCAACGACGATTTTTTCGGTCCGTCGCGCTTGGGCGCCCTTCCGCCACGGAAAATCGGACCGTTGCCCAAGTGTTTCCGGAGCCCGTTGACTCGCCGACGTCATGCAACCGACACGTGCGTGACGCCGTTAACCGGCGATTAACGGCGTTAACCGGCTGAAACCCCGTGGTAGATGGTAGGCCCACACGAGGCTCGCCACGTCTTAAGCGGGTCGGGCCAGATGACATAGTTTGACCGGTCAACTATATAGCTGGGCTGGTCCATTAGTTACGTGGGCCGGGCCTATCCTCTAATGTTGATCGGTCAAAACTTAAATGGGCCGGCCCATTTAACATGTGGGGTCCACCTTACAGCAACTGGGCCGGCCCAAGAAGCAAGTGGGCCGGGCCAAAAACACAGGGGGTCCCACTTTCCTGTTAAAAGGCCGGCCCATTTAGTGTGTGGGGTCCACCATATAGCAAGTGGGCCGGCCCAACAAGCTAGTGGGCCGGGTCCAAAACACAGGTGGGTCCCACTATCCTGTTAAAGGGCCGGCCCATTTAGTATGTGGGGTCCACCATATAGCAAGTGGGCCGGCCCAACAAGATAGTGGGCCGGGCCAAAAACACAGGTGGGTCCCACCTTCCTGTTAAAGGGCCGGCCCATTTAGTATGTGGGGTCCACCATATAGCAAGTGGGCTGGCCCACCAAGATAGTGGGCCGGGCCAAAAACACAGGTGGGTCCCACATTCCTCTTAATGGGCCGGGCCATTTGGTATGTGGGGTCCACCATATAGAAAGTGGGCCGGCCAACAAGATAGTGGTCGGCCAAAACACGAGTGGGTCCCGCCTTCCTATTAAAGGGCCGGCCATTTACCATGTGGGACCACCATATAGCAAGTGGGCCGGCCCAACAAGATAGTGGGCCGGGCCAAAAGCACAGGTGGGCCCCACTTTCCTGTTAAAGGGCCGGCCCAAATAGTATGTGGGGTCCACCATATTGCAAGTGGGCCGGCCCAACAAGATAGTGGGCCGGGCCAAAAACACAGGTGGGTCCCACTTTCCTCTTGAAGGGCCGGCCCGTTTAGTGTGTGGGGTCCACCACAAAAGCAAATGGGCTGGCCCAACTAATTAGTGGGCCGGCCCGATAGTGGGCGGGGTCCACCTTAAAGCAAGTGGGCCGACCCAATTAGAGTGTGGGGTCCACCGTAACTCAAATGGGCTGGCCCAAGAAGTAAGTGGGCCAGCCCGTTTAGTTGTCGTTTATATGCCGCATAATATGCGCTTTAGGATTTTGCGGGCAGGCACATATGTGATTTCGCTTAATTGGGCCGTTTAAGGGATGGGAATTCGTGATTTAGATACTGAGAATATTTACGCAGCATTGATTTCTGTCGGATAGCCTCACTTACCACAAGCACCAAAGAAAAAAATGCGCGAAAGAACTATAAAAACTAACTAAATATTACATCAGCTGCAAGGCATTGAAAAAAATATTACAGAACCCAGAGAAATTGAATGGTAATTAAACCTAGCAATACAATGAAGCGATCCTAAGCAATCTTTTAAGTTGTCCATGCAGCACCTATATCTGAAACAAAGACATTACAAGCTAAGACAAAAACAATGGAAAGGCAAAGACACTACAATATTGTTTGCCAAAGAATTTGGAACTCATCATTTCGTAGTTATAACAAGATCATTGTAATGCGCACAATAAGCAAACAAAGAGTGCATGCCGCATACCAACGACCAATATAACGAGCATGTTAGAATGAAACAATGAGACTTACTACTCGTCGAGTCCCATGCAAACCAACATGTTCGAGGAGTACAAAATTGGCATGAACAACATAGTAGCGAGGCTATAAATTTTTTAACAACGACCGAGCAAGATGAAGTTATGATGGCTACATCTACAGAGAGCAGGGAATGTAAACCAAAAATAGAAGTTACGATGGCAAAAGCTAAAGAGGAGGGAATGTGAACCAACATGTGCCAAGTGCAATTACTTCATTTTGGCCGTGAACTAAATAATACTCCCGAACTTATAGTGAAGGGGATGCAAATCAAGATGTTTCGGGATATAAACTTGTAATGAGCAACACATAGAGGATAGTTAATCGCTGGAGCTTAGGATGGACCGGATACAGAATATAGTGGGATCACCTGTGAACTTGTATAAGAGGGAATGCAAACCAATATGTTCGAGCTTTCCATATGTGAGCGTCATGCCAAGTCGGAGAAACAAGTCAATAATGCAGCTTTTGAAGAACAAGATGGCACGCAAAATTATTATCTAGTAGTATGACAAGTTTATTTGTACTACGAGGCTAGATAGCAGAGTGATAGCATGCCAAACTAAGTCCTTACTTTGTTAGCTTACAATGAACTAGATACAAAACAATGGCATCACTCCGTAGTACAGGGAATGCAAGCCAACATGTTCATGGAGTAAAAAATTGGCACAAACAACATAGTAGCGAGGCCATAATTTTTGTAACAACGACCGAGCAAGATAAAGTTATGATGGCTAGATCTACGAGAGCAGGAATGTAAACCAAATATAGAAGTTACGATGCCAAAAGCTATAGAGCAGAGGAATGCGAACCAACATGTGCAATTACTTAAAATTGGCCATGAACTAAATAATAGCAGGATGTTACTATAATACCTATAATTTTTGTAACAACGACTGAGCAAGATAGAAGTTATGATGGCTACATCTACGGAACCAAAATGTTCAATCGCTTAAAGTTAGCAATGAAGTAGAAAATAGCAACGTGTTACGGTCATAGCTAGGAATGAACTAAAAGAGCTTCGGACAAACAAGAATCTCGAACCCGTAACATGGCGCTAAAACAAGGGACTTACATTAGGAGAAGCACTCCGTAGGAGTCACAGCAGATCTTCCCGGGGTTGATAGATCCGGTGATGAAGTACGCTACATGTGCTACTTGGGGTTGGAGAGACGGCCATTACACTTCATGATTACTCATCTCATCCGCAAAAACGTAACGGCGCGTCGTTAGCACAAACA